>NC_140209.1:1307500-1575000 GCF_951802725.1 Rutilus rutilus | reverse complement strand
GCATACTGTTAATCGCACTGGCTCAACACACATCTGCTCTGAACACAGTTTATAGGCTATTCTTTGCATTACTCTTAAGCCTGGCTCACACTACAGGAGTTTTAAAATCCTAACCGATTTGAAAATCGCGGTGCACCACACACTACAAAATGTTATTAAGATTATCGTGCCAGAGGAAGCGCCCCACGTGATCTCACGCAGCAGATCTGAAGTGGAAAAGCATGGAAACATATGGGATATGCATTGCCATGAGACACACACACACACGCACATACACACGCACAGAGGCTTTGAACCTACCGGTAGCCTACTTTAAGTTAAGAGCTTAGATCGGGCCCAAAAATCAAGCCTGACCCTACCCGAGCCCGTGCACGTTGTGTCCGAGCCCGGCCCGGCCCGGCCCGACACGACACGACACGACACGACACGACACGACACAACACATTAACTGTAATTATGAGCCCAATTTAAACCCGACCATTTTTTTAATACGTGGGCCGTTATAACCAGGGGCGGCGCCAGATAATTTTTTAACACAAGTGCTAGATATATAGCCAATATAAATACTATTACAAAAATTGGCCACTTAATATTTAATATTCAATTATTTTAATTGTCACAATTAAATTAGGCCTATTCATTTTATTAAATTGACCAAGCACAACATTCAACATCCAATCAAATATTCTTCAAGATTTATTATTATTAGGTTAGTAATGTTATTTCAACATAATATGTGTGCGTGCAACAAGCAAGATGTGCATTTGTAAATCCGGTGACACGCGTGCATTGATTTTATTAATAAACTAGTGTTTTCTGTCAGTGTCGGTTGCAAAGATGAAGTTGACGATTGCCATCTCCGTTCTATTGAACGCGCATATAGAGAGAAATGCACATGATGGATTACATAATCAGAGAGTAGCTTATTTCTTTTCATTTTGAATTGGTTGTTTAAAGACATTACAAGCTTCGATGTATTTCTCATGTCTGTGAGGCATACACTGAGTTTCAGGTAATTTATGATGAGATGCGCTCCAGTTCACAAGCAATGCAAGTGACTGAGCAGGCGCCTCCATGATTAGGCTACTATATTGTCTGATTTGCTTCTTATTTATTAAATCCAGGCAATTGGTTGATAAAAAAATTATATAAATTAAGAAACAATTTATACAAAACAAAATTCACTTTAACGAAATGCTTTCTACAAAAATACACCACTCTTCACTTTAGGTCCCACAGTGACACAACTAAGGCCATGGGAGTTGTGGCAAGTTAGAGTCAGTAGTTTCTTCCATCATTTATTAAGACATTGGCACTCAAGATGTTATGCTGTTGCACTGATGTCACGTTGAACCTTATGTTCGCGCTAAGTAGATACCGCTAACAGGGGCAAACAAAACAAGTTCAAAACAAAACGCGTGCTGTACTGTGATTGGTGGCTCGTTTGATCAGTTAATTTTTTATCCACTCATAAATAAAAAGGAACGACTGATTTTGAAAATGTAGTAGAGTAAAAAGTAAGATATTTGACTTTGAAATGTAGTGGAGTTAAAGGAAAAGTCTCCCCAAATTGAAATACTTTAGGAAAGTACAGATACACAAACGAGCTTCTTAAGTACAGTAACGAATTACATTTACTTCGTTACTGTCCACCACTGGGAATAATACAGTATGATCTGTGTGTATCAATACACAACTCTGAGATCACAACGTAAATGTGTGCAAGAATAAACTGAGCATGTTCAAATGAACTCTTTCCAGACTAATTCCACTAAATGTCTTTAGAGAAAATACAGATTTCTTTACCTGTGAGAAGTGAAGAGAGAATGATCAGTCCCAGCAGACACAGATCACACTTATCAGCCATTTTCTGTTTCTGTCAGTCTTTCTCTTCATTATATATAGTTACAGCTCCTCCTTTAAACATCATCAGCTCCTCCTGTGGTTATTAACTTCCTCTCATCTGACCAACCGAGTGTTTAGTCCTGACTCTATGACACAGCTGAAGAAGCGGTCAGAAAGATCTCTGGTGTAAACTGTGTTGACTCTGTGAAATGAGTGATGGAAATGTCAAATTTCGAATAAAAATCCCTTAATTTGCAGAAATGTCCGATATGGATAACCAAATTAAATGAATTATTTTTGCATAAGTGATTTATAGATAAAAACCACCACTATGGTCAAAGTGTGTGTACACGTGTGTGTGTGTGTGTGTGTGAGAGAGAGAGAGAGAGAGAGAGAGAGAGAGACAGCAGCAAACTCTGTTCACAAAACCTCATGGCAGTTTCATTGCTTCATCACACCTTCCCACATATCAATGTTTTTCTTGCCCAGCTCCAGTCTCCAGCCCCTTTTCCCTCGGTCCTCATGCCGCAAAGAATGACTGTCCTGGAGTGGCCTAGATCTGGATTAAAGACAATGGCCACTCATGGGCCATAACTGTCTGACAGGATTCATGCCATTGCTGACGTCAGACCTGTGTGAGGCCACATTCGGGCCAAGATCGCTTGCTATATGTGTGTGTGTACCATGAAGCTTTTATTAGGCTACTAAGTTTGTGCTTGTGAAACCACAAATTCACCTCCAGAAGTGTGTCATTGACAGATGCGTCAGGATCACACGTCATCTACACTGTAAAAAAAAAAAACACAGAAAAAAACGAGCAAATGCATGGCAGCACAGGGTGCCAAACGTTTGCCATTAATGAAAATAACGGTAAAACCCCATGAACTGAAGTAACATGTTTACACAGCAACATGAAAAAAGATTATTGACCATACAGTACTATAACATGTTTAAAACATAATCTGAAATAACATATTTTGTTGTTTAAGTAAACATGATTTGAATGTAGAAATAAATGACATGTTGACACCATTACTTCATAAAGCATGTTTTGACTGTAAACTGAAATCATGTTTTAATCATTATTTAACAGAGTTTGACTGTAATTTGAAACAACATGTGTTGACCGTTATTTGAAAAAATGAACTGTGATGGACCATAATTTTGAAAGGCATGTACAGCATTTTGATTTTGATTATGGCTTACAGATAATTTTATATGTAGTTCATGAAATGTATGTTATATGTCACACAAAAAGTCATTAGAGAAAATCATTTGTATTTTTCCCTCTTTATTTTCTTCTGTTACAGTAGTTTCCATTGTAAATAACAACGATATTAAAAACTTTAAACAGTGCTACAGTACCATCATCTAAACATTGTTTATATGCTTAAAATACAACATTGACAATTCAAATTAATTTCATTATTGCATCTTCCACAAACTACACTTCGAACAGAACAATGGTCTCCAATTCAATCTCCATGTTGATGCCTTTAAAAAATAAGAGAGAAAATGGTTATATATCATACATCACATATTTATATTCATTATCATGTCTGATCATGTTACTCTTTTTAGATGTTCTACCAGAAAGACTCGGGAGGTAAAATGATATAACAAGAGTAAATTTATTAATAGCTCATCAAGCATAGTCTTTGGCGTAGGCCCCGTCCTTAGCAAGCAATGCGAGGGTAACGGAATCTGCAAATCCCGCCTGAAGATGAAGGCAGGGGCGCAGCCGACCCCCTGGAGGTAAAAGAAGGGACCATCCTGGTAGTGGTGGGGAGGTTGGAGGGAAGGGACCATCCTGGTAGTGGTGGGGAGGATGGAGGGAAAGGACCATCCTGGTGGTGGTGGGGAGGAGGATGGAGGGAAGGGACCATCCTGGTGGTGGTGTGGAGGTTGGAGGGAAGGGACCATCCTGGTAGTGGTGGGGAGGTTGGAGGGAAGGGACCATCCTGGTAGTGGTGGGGAGGTTGGAGGGAAGGGACCATCCTGGTAGTGGTGGGGAGGATGGAGGGAAAGGACCATCCTGGTGGTGGTGGGGAGGAGGATGGAGGGAAAGGACCATCCTGGTGGTGGTGGGGAGGAGGATGGAGGGAAGGGACCATCCTGGTGGTGGTGGGGAGGATGGAGGGAAGGGACCATCCTGGTAGTGGTGGGGAGGATGGAGGGAAAGGACCATCCTGGTGGTGGTGGGGAGGAGGATGGAGGGAAAGGACCATCCTGGTGGTGGTGGGGAGGAGGATGGAGGGAAGGGACCATCCTGGTGGTGGTGGGGAGGAGGATGGAGGGAAGGGACCATCCTGGTGGTGGTGGGGAGGAGGATGGAGGGAAGGGACCATCCTGGTGGTGGTGGGGAGGATGGAGGGAAAGGACCATCCTGGTGGTGGTGGGGAGGAGGATGGAGGGAAGGGACCATCCTGGTGGTGGTGGGGAGGAGGATGGAGGGAAGGGACCATCCTGGTGGTGGTGGAGAGGATGGAGGGAAGGGACCATCCTGGTGGTGGTGTGGAGGATGGAGGGAAGGGACCATCCTGGTGGTGGTGTGGAGGATGGAGGGAAGGGACCATCCTGGTGGTGGTGGGGAGGATGGAGGGAAGGGACCATCCTGGTGGTGGTGGGGAGGATGGAGGGAAAGGACCATCTTGGAAGTGGTTGGGGAGGATGTTTGTAATTGGCGCCGTCAGTATCTGGGAACTCAGACGGATGTAAGTACCATTCTTTTATACTGAGAGTGTTAAGACATGATTGGTTAGAAGGGAGTTAATTCATGACGCGCTGATTGAGTCTTCCTGGCAGAACTTAACGCTAAGCTTACATTTTCAGTGTTCATCCAAACACAGTGGATAAAATACTCCTATACTTCAGTCACATGTAACACATGTAAACACACAGTCCTATATAAACAACAAGGTGTGTTAAGAAACAATGTGATAACACAAGTGTTGTCCCTGAGCACACACACACACAACATGTGTCATCTTTAACACATCTCTTTGTAAAGTGTATAATCTGTCCGGCCTGACTCTGGATATAGTAGCTATATTGATAGTCTATTATTTGTGTAAATCTGGACCTGTGTTAAACAGTACGGGGACGCATTGCTGCCACATACATATTGTTTTCCCACTCAGTTATGTCGTAATGACGAGATATTTTGTCGCTAAAACGACAAATGTTCTAGGCCTTATAAGGACATGTATAGTCATGTACAAAATATGCCTTTATCCACATAACATTTATATAGCCTATCGTGTCTTTATGTTACGACCCTCCTATGACTCATACCTGTCTAACACATGTAACCATCTCAGACACACATCAACATATAACACTGAGTGAGATCGAGAGAAAACACGAGAGACCACTGAATATGAGTTTAATTAATATATAATGAATAAATATATACCATAACAAAAACCCATCCACAAAGGGGGAAACGGATTGTGCCAAACAAACTAAAGTAATATAAGCAAAAAGGTTATCTAACACATGTAACTTCTAACACTAAGATAAAAAAACTAAACTAAACTACACTAGTTTAAAACTAAACTACACTAACTAATAAACTAAGCCCTAACTAGTGTTTTTATACAGACAAATTTAACTACGTGTGTACAATGTATGTCACGTGACAATCTCACCCACCTATCCCCTTCTCCTTTGCAGACCGCAACGCTCACAAATGAGAAGGTTTTGGACACAGCCAAAACAAGGAACGATGAACATACATGTGAACAACGTAATGAAGATAAAACACACAAACAGTTTCTCCAACAAAAATGTCTTGTGTATAAAGCTCTCTCAATCTCCAACCTCTCTTAAGATAAAGGTTCTCTAATACCCTAAAAGGCTTTCAATCGCAAAGCAAAACTAAGACAAAGATCATATCGCAAAACAAAGGTTCATAACAGAGGTTCTCTTTACAAAGGTTCTCTCTAGTCACACTTCTTCTTCTTCTAAGATTTAATGGCGGTCGGCAAATTAAGTGCATTCCCGCCACCTACTGAAGTGGAGTGTGAAGCGGAAGTTTAAGCTAGATCTACTCTTTCAAAAAAAAAAAAAAAACATATATAAGAGTTTACACAGAAGGGAGTTTTACATCCTATTAAATAATCCTGGTTCCTTTAAAAATATAAATAACTCATGATAAATTCTTGATTGTTTGGTGCCTTCTCCTAGGAGAACCTGAAGTGTCAGCTCATTGATTTCTATATTTCTTAAAGCGTGTCTTTAAAGCGGGACCGCTCTCTTTCATAGGCTTCACACTCTATAAGCACATGTTCAACAGTTTCAGCTAACCCACATTTATCACAATTTCCATTCTCATGTCTACCAATTCTTTGTAAGCATTGATTTAATAAACAATGTCCAATACGCATTCTTGTGACTAAAACGTCCTCTTTCCTGTTTCCGAATCTTCTTCTCTCTGAATGAACACTGATCGAATGCGTTATTCTCTACATTTCATTTAGACTTTTTTCTCAAAACACGACAACTTTATTCTCGAAATTTAATGAGTTTATTCTCAAGATTGTATTTCGAGGGTTTTTTTTTTCGAGAAATTTAACGTTTTTTCTCGAAACACAACGACTTTATTCTCAAAATTGTATTTCAAGGTTTTTTTTCGAGAAATTTTACGAGTTTTTTTCGAGAAACACAACGATTTTATTCTCGAAATTATATCACACAGTGTAGCTTTAAAGCGTGTCTTAGCGGGACCGCTCTCTTTCATAGGCTTCGCATTCTATAAGCACATGTTCTACAGTTTCAGTGATTTTTACAGATTCTCTATCAGCTCTCAATAGCTTGGAAAGTGGAACATCATCAGCAAGACATGATAGACGAAGTAATACAGAGTCTTTACAGAACAAGACAGTACGGACTTCTGGTAAATCTTGTATGGGTTCCATCGCATATGGGTGTGAGAGGAAATGAGGAGGCTGACAATCTGGCTAAACAGGTATTAAATCATTCACAAATCGACGTTGGATTAAGTAAAACAGAAATTAAAGTGATAATAGCAAAACAAATACAGGAAATTTGGCAGAAGGAATGGAATGAAGGAACAAAAGGTAGACATTTTTACTGCATTCAAGGAAAAGTTGGTTCAGAGAGAAGAAGATTCGGAAACAGGAAAGAGGACGTTTTAGTCACAAGAATGCGCGTTGGACATTGTTTATTAAATCAATGCTTACAAAGAATTGGTAGACATGAGAATGGAAATTGTGATAAATGTGGCTTAGCTGCCCTTGTTGGTTGTATTTCTTCTCTCCACTGAAGTGCTAGATATTATTTCTGCAGTGAATACCGAAATATGATCTGAGGTTCTTTTTGACATTCTAATGTTAAAAAGTGGAATATATACCGCTACTGCTGTTTTCCCTCATGCTGATGCAGATCCCTCCTCCCACTCATCTCGTTAGTCCTGACTGACAAGCAAGATAGCTAATCAGCAACAACCTAAGAAAGCGAAAGTAAGAGAAACAGACAGGACTTCTACGTTCAGAAAGCTGGAGCAATAGCAGATGGACATTCATGTTACAGTTTTTGCCTATTGCTTACACACGTTTTGCTAAATTTGGCTCATTGTGTCAAAACTCTACACACAAGCAAATAAGACACAACACTAGGAAATAAACCATTCACATCTATGTCAAATTGAAACTCTGCTATCAAAACCTAACAATCCTTTGTCAAAATGTCACTCTGATGACAAAATGATATCCACTTGCATCATATGAATACACTTTCAGATCAGCAGCAACACACTAGTCTACTTTATATAAAAAACTGCAGTCTTTTGTTTTCAATGTTTTTATTCAGTTCCACAGAGGGTATGTTTTCACAACAACCAAAAAATGAAATACTGTTTTCAAAATCATTACATTAGTATATTTTACAGTACAGTAAATTCAGTTAAATCAAAAATAAAAACAAACAATACACTACAACACAGAAAAACACAATTGTGCGCAAGTGGGCTTATGGATCCTGCCGTCTGTTGGGGTCTGGCCACAGGATCTCATCAACATCACAAGCAATGTCTTCTCTCGCTAAGCATCGGGGAAAATATCCCCTTGTGTGTCGAATCCATCCCTGGATTGACCTCACCTCAATGTCTCCACAGGCCTGTTCCATTGCCTGCAGAAGAGGCATACGGGCATGTGGTTGGCGGTCATATACGCGCCATCTCCAAGCGGAAAAAAATTCCTCTATAGGATTTAGAAATGGCGAGTAAGGGGGCAAGTACAGAACTTCAAATTGATCATGGTTGGTGAACCAGTTCTGGACCAGAGCAGCCCGATGGAAACTAACATTATCCCAGACAACAACAAACCTGGGCTGCTCTGGTCCATCCTGTACAACTGCATCATGAAGTGCATCTAGAAATGTGATTATGTGTTGTGCATTATAGGGACCCAGTTTGGCATGATGGTGCAGTAGCCCTCGAAGACTTATGGCAGCACACAGTGTGATGTTTCCCCCGCGCTGCCCCGGGACGTGCAAAATTGCCCTTTGGCCAATTATATTACGTCCCCGTCGTCTGTTTTTGCTAAGATTGAATCCAGCCTCGTCAATGTAAATACATTCATGCGGCTGTTCAGCTCCATCCATGTCCAAGATTCTCTGTAACAAAAAATACATATTGTGGATGGCTTTACTCAAAGCACACACTTACACTACACATACAGAACCGACCCACCCCACCAGACAGGTACCTGTGTAGCTTTCTGAATGTATCTATGTGGTACTAATCCAGTGGTACACATTCATCTGTTACTGGACTGCACCCATTCTTTATTGTAAATGTAAAGGACTGAAACACTTACTTGTACATATTCATGTCGAAGTTCTTTGACCCTGACACTGTTCCTCTCAAATGGGACCCTGTACAGTTGCTTCATGGTCATATTGTGCTTTACCAAGATCCGTCTGATAGTTGTGATGCTTACTCGATTTATGTTGTTGAATACTTGCCTATCTGCAAGTATTTGTTGCTGTAGCTGGTGGAGACGGATTGCATTGTTTGCTCTGACTAGGTTCACTATGGCAAGTTCCTGCTGTTGGGTGAACAGGTGTTGGCGTCCCCCCCCCAGTAGGTCTTCTAGCCATTCTGTAGAAAAATGCAACCACAAATTGTTCTCGTCTGCTTCTTTTTTACAGTACTGTGTGTAATGAACTTTACTGTATTTACCATACATAGTACTGAAACATCTCAACACGTTATCACGGTATGTTTCACAAAACTACCACTTTTGTTAAAAAAGGAGCATTAGCCACCCTGGAATACAATACATGTGATACAGTAATGTGATATGGTACAGTACTGTAAATACTCTAGATACAGTCTGAGTAGAGTAGAGAGTTGAAGACATACCTGTTTTCCAGTCGGAATGTCCTTATTATGGATGCAACTGTGAAGCGGCTTAAATTAGGATGGACTCTCTGCCCAGCTTCCCTCATAGTCAGGCCATGGTTTATAACATGGTCCACCAAAGTTGCCCTTATGTCATCCGAAATAATGGTCCTTGCGTGGCCTCTTTGACCACGTCCTCCTCTCTCTCTCTGTCCTCCTCTCTCTCTCTGTCCTCCTCTTCCTCTTCCTCTTCCTCTTCCTCTTCCTCTTCCTCTTCCTCTGCCTCTGCCTCTGCCTCTAGCTCTCCCTGCCTCCATGCTTGCAAAGTTCTCAAATGGCTTAACTGAGGCCTTTTTGTAGCTGGCTGATTGGTGTTCAGTTTTGTAAGTAAGTGTTTTCAGGTGTGTGTCTATGTCTTTTCAATTAACCAATGTGTGTTGTATTTTGAATAGATGTGTTTTCCCAATGGTACCCTGAGATTTCATTTTTGAACTAAGTGTCTTATGTATGAAATAGTGTGTAGTGTCTAGGAGCAAGTGTGTTGCAGAAAGGAGCAAGTGTGTTACAGAATTGCAACTAAAGTGCAAAGCAGCGCTTTTGTTTAAGGTATGGTTACACTTTGTTTAAGGTATAGTAACAACAACTTCAAGTTATGTTACTTTGGTTTAAGCATGTGTCTATAGTGTTCAAGCAATGGGCAAAAACTGTAATAGGCTACTTCAGTGATAAAGTTGCTGTACACACCTTATTAATAAACCATACTATCCTACAGAAGAGCAGGGGCCTGTTTAAATAAGGAGGTTCAACCAACTCTGAGTTAAAACTTGAACTCTGAGTTGACTTACCCTGAGATGGGAAACTCTGAGTTTTCGGTTACAGCTGAAATGAGTTAGTTCAATCAACTCTGAGTTGACCTACTCTGAGTTAAGCGCGTGCACCACAACTATAAAAAGCCATTATCAATGGAGCACAGATATTACGAGTCACCATGGCAACAGCGACAGACACAAAGAGGAATTACTGTTATACAGTGTTGGGTGTAATTAATTACCAAGTAATCTAAATATTGTGATATAATTAAAGGGATAACTCTTAATTCTTCTGTAATTTAAAATAAAATCTGATGTAATTACATTAAATAGGCTACTGCATAGACTATAGAGAACAATTCTGTATAAAACAATAGTGGATTTAACATACATTTTTAAAAGGTATATTTGTTATGTAACCTTCTCCCTCTACACACTTTGGTCAATTCAAGAATAATTCATGCAATTGTATATTGTTTATTTGAAAGCATTAAAAGTGCAGTTTCTTTTCTCTCCTTGTATTGTTCAAGTGGTTGAGGTTGATATGGGATTTAGTAATTAGTAATAAGTAGACCAAAACTTTCTAAAGATAGTAATTATTACATTAATCTAATTACACTGTTGAAGATAACATTGATAACTATTTTAGAGTAACTTACCCAACTGCTATAATATCAGAGGTGAAACTGGAAGAACAGTATGTGTTATTCAACCTAATTTTAATTTTCATGTGGAGCAATCCTGAAGGTATTAAAAGAACATGGCAGCAGCTGAAAATTAAATATAAAAACATAATTCAATCAGGTAAGGCTTGAGCATATCATGGGTGAAGGCTACCTGACTTCACAAACATTTGACATATTAAATAACTAAATAGCATCCAGTGTCTAGCAGTGTAGCAGCATTTTTGGCTGAGGGAATTCCAGGAGGGACTTCAAGAGCCAGTCACTCCCGAAGATCCAAGGGCCTCATAAAATGTAAGAGGTTTTTGAGGTTGGGTTTTTTGTTGGTCCTAACAGATTCTGATGGTAATATCTGTCTTTTGGAGCCTCCTGTCCCAACAGAACCCCAGGCAGTTGTAAGTCGCCTACTCAATACACCAGAAATTAAATAGTGTTATAAAGTGCACTCGCCCAAATGCTCATCTTCACAGGACGATGGGGATAAATAGTTTCTGCTGCCACAGAGAGGCCTACAGAGGTAATGTTAATATTATGTGTCTACACATCAAACAATCTACACATTCAGATTTTTTCAAATTTTTATGTGGATAATCTAAGTTTAAATCTAAGTATAAACGGGTATTCTTATCTCTCCCTGAATGAAGTGTTTAAACACTGCTTCCCCTTTAAAAAAGGGGAGGAGACCGATAGAAACTCTGGGTTTACTGAAGAAAACCTGCTCCTGACCAGGTTAGGTTCACAGAGTAAGTCACCATGGTAACTGACTCTGAGTATAAGTTACCTCTCTTTCTGAAACAGGCTTGACTTACTCTGCTTTCTCAGGTTTAACATACCTCCCATTCTGAAACAGAAAACTCAGAGTTTCCCTCATTTCAGGGTTAACATACTCCGAGTTTTCACTTAACCTCCTTTCTGAAACAGGCCCCAGATGAGCCCAGAATATGATTTAATGACACGTTAAGCGTTTTCCTCCCATAGAAACCCTTTATTATGAAGAAAACTCTTAGCGTGTCTTTCTATGGGAGGATGGCATTGCGGTGCACAGCAAATCCTTTACATGGTGTTCAATGCAAAACAGAAATGAAAAAAAAAAATATATATATATATATATGTTTTACAGTTTCAGCTAACCCACATTTATCACAATTTCCATACTCATGTCTACCAATTCTTTGTAAGCATTGATTTAATAAACAATGTCCAATACGCATTCTTGGGACTAAAAAGTCCTGTTTCCTGTTTCCGAATCTTCTTCTCTCTGAATGAACACTGATCGAATGCGACTTTTTTTTTTCGAGGGTTTTTTTTTCGAGAAATTTAACACGTGTTTTCTCGAAACACAACGACTTTTTTCTCGAAACACAATGACTTTATTCTCGAAATTTAATGAGTTTATTCTCAAAATTGTATTTTGACTTTTTTCTCGAAATTTAACGAGTTTTTTTCTCGAAACACAATGACTTTATTCTAGAAATGTAATGAGTTTATTCTCAAAGATTGTATTTCGACTTTTTTCTTGAAATTTGCCGAGTTTTTTCTCGAAACACAACGACTTTATTCTCAATATTTAATGAGTTTATTCTCAAGATTGTATTTCGACTTTTTTTCTTGAAATTTTACGAGTTTTTTTCTCGAAACACAACGACTTTATTCTCGAAATTATATCACACAGTTTAGCTTTAAAGCGTGTCTTTAAAGCGGGACCGCTCTCTTTCATAAGCTTCACACTCTATAAGCACATGTTCAACAGTTTCAGCTAACCCACATTTATCACAATTTCCATACTCATGTCTACCAATTCTTTGTAAGCATTGATTTAATAAACAATGTCCAATACGCATTCTTGGGACTAAAAAGTCCTGTTTCCTGTTTCCGAATCTTCTTCTCTCTGAATGAACACTGATCGAATGCGACTTTTTTTTTTCGAGGGTTTTTTTTTCGAGAAATTTAACACGTGTTTTCTCGAAACACAACGACTTTTTTCTCGAAACACAATGACTTTATTCTCGAAATTTAATGAGTTTATTCTCAAAATTGTATTTTGACTTTTTTCTCGAAATTTAACGAGTTTTTTTCTCGAAACACAATGACTTTATTCTAGAAATGTAATGAGTTTATTCTCAAAGATTGTATTTCGACTTTTTTCTTGAAATTTGCCGAGTTTTTTCTCGAAACACAACGACTTTATTCTCAATATTTAATGAGTTTATTCTCAAGATTGTATTTCGACTTTTTTTCTTGAAATTTTACGAGTTTTTTTCTCGAAACACAACGACTTTATTCTCGAAATTATATCACACAGTTTAGCTTTAAAGCGTGTCTTTAAAGCGGGACCGCTCTCTTTCATAAGCTTCACACTCTATAAGCACATGTTCAACAGTTTCAGCTAACCCACATTTATCACAATTTCCATTCTCATGTCTACCAATTCTTTGTAAGCATTGATTTAATAAACAATGTCCAATACGCATTCTTGGGACTAAAACATCCTCTTTCCTGTTTCCAAATCTTCTTCTCTCTGAATGAACACTGATCGAATGCGTTATTCTCTACATTTCATTTAGACTTTTTTCGAGGGTTTTTTTCGAGAAATTTAACACGTGTTTTCTCGAAACACAACGACTTTTTTCTCGAAACACAATGACTTTATTCTCGAAATTTAATGAGTTTATTCTCAAAATTGTATTTTGACTTTTTTCTCGAAATTTAACGAGTTTTTTCTCGAAACACAATGACTTTATTCTAGAAATGTAATGAGTTTATTCTCAAAGATTGTATTTCGACTTTTTTCTTGAAATTTGCCGAGTTTTTTCTCGAAACACAACGACTTTATTCTCAATATTTAATGAGTTTATTCTCAAGATTGTATTTCGACTTTTTTTCTTGAAATTTTACGAGTTTTTTTCTCGAAACAAAACGACTTTATTCTCGAAATGATGTTTTATTAACAAGGTTCGGGAGGAGCACGTTCTAGATAATTAACACAAGTGGAGAGCACTCCGCAATCAATGGTAAGACGTGCATATATACTCAGCAGTCTCACCTCATTCCATTGACAGTCTTTGCAGCATCCCTCCACCACCCCTTCTCCACGCTTCTAGTCCTAAAACACTTACATACGGGGGGAGCACTCTGGGTTCGGGCCGAACTCCGAGCTCGGAGCCCTCCCTCCGGACAGCAAGCCAAATACGCATTAAACCTTACCCCTTCAAATTATATGTAAGTGTGAACTCGTGAAATTATATCACACAGTGTAGCTTTAAAGCGTGTCTTTAAAGCGGGACCGCTCTCTTTCATAGGCTTCGCACTCTATAAGCACATGTTCTACAGTTTCAGCTAACCCACATTTATCACAATTTCCATTCTCATGTCTACCAATTCTTTGTAAGCATTGATTTAATAAACAATGTCCAATGCACATTCTTGGGACTAAAACATCCTCTTTCCTGTTTCCGAATCTTCTTCTCTCTGAACCAACTTTTCCTTGAATGCAGTAAAAATGTCTACCTTTTGTTCCTTCATTCCATTCCTTCTGCCAAATTTCCTGTATTTGTTTCGCTATTATCACTTTAATTTCTGTTTTACTTAATGCAACCCATATGCGATGGAACCCATACAAGATTTACCAGAAGTCCATACTGTCTTGCTCTGTAAAGACTCTTTTATCATGTCTTGTCTTGCTGCTGATGTTCCACTTTCCAAGCTATTTAGAGCTGATAGAGAATCTGTACAAATCACTGCCCTTGTTGGTTGTATTTCTTCTCTCCACTGAAGTGCTAGACATATTGCTATTATTTCTGCAGTGAATACCGAAATATGATCTGAGGTTCTTTTTGACATTCTAATGTTAAAAAGTGGAATATATACCGCTACTGCTGTTTTCCCAAAGTCTGGGTCTTTTGAACCATCAGTGTATATTTTGCACTGCACTATAATAAGTTTGATCTATGTGTTGCTGCATACCTACATTTTCTAATCCATTTGTATCGATATGCATTTCTTTAAGCAGTTGGATATCAATCAAAGGCATTGGGCTCTAGTCACACTGGCAGCAGCAGCAGGTCTTCAAGTATCCGCTTCACCAGGGGCACGAGTTCAAAACGGTGCGAAACGTTTTGCTACGGTTTCCGGGTTGAACGTCATGTTTCCTGGAGACGGCGTGCACCGGTGTGCAACGGGGTTTGAGATACGTTTTCTCTTGTTTGGTGGGTGTGTCAGAACCAGGGTTCGAAATGAGGGGGGTCTGGGGGGGTCCCGGACCCCCCATAAGTCATTAGGGACCCCCCATAAGAATTTATTTTTGGATTTTGGGGGGTCCCCGACAAATATATTTTAACATTAAAAATGATTGTGAAAATTATAGGTCTTTATTGACGTTTTATATTTATAACAGTAATTAATTTATTTCCTAGCGCGAGGCAGCAATCAGGGCAGCTGTTAGCCGAGTGAGTTCCTATACAGCGTCACAGATTGTTGTTGTGGTGCTCCCGCAGACACGCACTGTAGCTGAACGCGGCAAAACCAAACCCCACAAAGAGTGGAATCCTGTAAGTGCTTCGATTATATTTATATCTATATAATTGCTTATGGTAAAATATTAGGAGTTCGAGTTCCTATATCAAAAGTTGTATTAACTAGATACCCAGTGTAATGATTAGAAGAGTACGTTTGTCAGCGTTTCTTGCTAGCTGTAAGTGTATGAAGCCAAATGATCTGCCAGCTAACAGCAGGAAGCTTGTTTCCACCACAGAGTGAAAAATAAAAACATAAAAAAGTGAGACTTTATAATCTCACAATTCTGACTTTTTATCTCAGAAATACGTGATATAAAGTCGCAATTGCAGGTTATAAAGTCAGAATTGCGTGATACAAAGTCACAATTGTGTGTTGTCAAAATTGTGTGATAAAAAGTCACAATTGCGTGTTATAAAGTCAGAATTATGAGATATAAACTCGCAATTGCGAGAAATATACTTGAAATTCTGACTTTTTTTCTCAAAATTGCATGTTTATATCTCGCAATTCTGACTTTATAATACGCAATTGGGAGATATAAAGTCAGAATAGCATGATATAAAGTCCGTCTTTTTTTCCCTTAGAATTGGACTTTATATATGAGAAAAGATGTCAGAATTGCGAGATATAAACTCGCAATTATGTGTTATAAAGTCAGAATTGCGAGAAAAATGTCAGAATTCTGACTTTATAAGACGCAATTGAGACTTTATTTCACGCAATTCTGACTTTATATCTCGCAATTCTGACAAATACTTGTACAGTCAGTGATTACGAATAACCAGGACTTAATTCAAGTCTGTGAGTTGATAAGTCCTAAGTCATTTCGAACCCTGGTCAGAACTGCAGTCCAATCAGCAGCAACATGTATATAAAGCATGTGGTATTAAAGTGAACTCGCACAATGGGTTCAAGGAAAGTAATTTACAAATGTGTTCGATGCAGCTCGGTATACGCAACAACTGAGGATATTAGAAGACATGTTTGTCGAAAGTTTTATTGTAAAAATATAGGATATCAACATAATGATGTAGTTGTTTATATTTTTAGCTTCATTGCAAGTGTATTGGTATAGAAATAAACAATGGTAATTAAGTGCTTTTCCTAAAAATGAGAAAGAAAATACAGGGTATTAAAACAGTATGAACTACAAATAAAGTCAGTATGTGAGGCTAAATAGATGTGTTTTAGTCTGAGTTAGGTAAGATGTGTGCTTCAGTTTCAGCAATCCCTTCACTCGATTGGGATGTTCTCTTTTGTTCTGGGCGGCAAGTGCAGTAACTGTAACATCGGGCATATTTTGTAGTATTAAACACATATTTATACCGACTTCATCAGGCTCCGAAAATTCTTCACAAAGAACACAAAATGGCCTTCTCAGCTGCCATAGTTGCAACTCTTGCGTCATCAGAACAGTGTGTTCAATGCATCACCGTTTCTGTTTAAAAAACGTTGTGCAACGTTTTGTCGGGGCTGAACACAGCCCTGGTGTCACTCATCTTGCTGATGCAGATCCCGCCTCCCAAGGCGCGGCCACTCATCTCGTTAGTCCTGACTGACAAGCAAGATAGCCAATCAGCAACAACCTAAGAAAGCGAAAGTAAGAGAAACAGACAGGACGGAAAACATAATACACCACACACACACACACAATACTATAAACGTCCTTGCGGACGTAACACTTTATCACACTTCTACGTTCAGAAAGCTGTGTTAAAACACTTTAAGGTCGTACAACATGGAGGAAATGCAAATGTCATTTCAAGTTTAATAAAAATAAAGTTAAGAGTTAAAAGTCAGAGTGAAGTCAGAACTAAGTTTTTGCACTATTTTCTGTCTTGTTTAAGTTGGACCCCCAAAAGAAAGATGCAAAATCACACTCGTGGAAAGAAGGATTCACACTGAATAAAGCGAACGCATTTCAGGTGTAGGTCCTCCTCTCTTTTTAGTCTATTGTAATCCTGGCTGCAGCTGACTTTATCTGTGGCATAATGGGGAAAATGTGTTGACTCATTTCCAAGATTATTTTCCTCATGAAGCCACGTTAAAGAGGTTCTGTTCCTGGATTCCCAATATTCAGTCATGGTACAAGGCTTTGCACACGGACCTCATCGAAACATCTTAAAAGGAAGATGTTTGCTGGAAGTCGTGTTCCTCAGACTTGCTCAGATTGTTTGAGCTACTGCTGTTTGCCAGTCGTGTTCCTCAGGTCTGTTGCACAGCACATTGTCTCTGGAACAACTACAACTATGAGTTTCCTCTGTGGTTTATGTGCAGATGTGGGGGTTTTGAGTGACGCTTCTACATTTGTCCTTTTGTGTGGGCCTAAGTTATGATTCAGGTCAAGGTTCTAGCACTAAAATCATTTTAATCATCATAATATAACATTCGTTTCTACACTAGACTAATGCTTTCTGTTTCAGGCAATACGTGTTTCTTTTAGTTTTTGAGTGTTCTTGCTGATGTGGCACACCACTACTGGACTGAATGCTGAGGAATCACTGCTACCAGAACATTTCATATTGAAAACAGAGAAATCTGAACATGTTTTACACATGAACCTTTCTCTTCTCTGTCATCAGGTGTGGTAAACAGAGGAGCACAGAAGGACCTGCAGAACTCCCGATCTGATCTCCCGTTGCCTTCACTGTGATGATATGTACAAGACTGTGAAGAAAACTACAAGGGTTCTACTTTGAACAAGACTTTGCAGGAGACTGCAGCATGGACTGGGTTTCTAATCTTCTATAGACAATATTAGTGATGAGTGTGCTTGCAGTTAGTTTGTCTCACGAATCATAAGGTGTGTTTGACAGCGGTGCATTTAGCTGTTCATTAGTGTTATGTCAAAAATTTATCATCAGTAAATCAGGCATACAGTACGACATGAGATGATGTTTAAACATATCTATTTAAAAAAAAAAGATAAAACAATACATTGCAATATGGATTCTTGCAATACATTATCAATACGCTGGCACTAATGCAGACTGCAGCTTGCGTTACTGTATACAGACAGACATTTAGAAGATGTCATCTCAGAGGTGTGTGTTCGTGAACAGCTGAGAGTCAGTTTAACTCGAGTATGTTCAGTTTATGTTAAACTCGTGCGAGAGCGATTCTAACACACACGGAACTGTTCTCTAATCGCTCTCGCGGTTCTTCGGTGTCATACACCAATGCTCTCGCGCAGCAGCGGAGATAGTGTGTGTGCGGCCGCCCCAGGGGTCCGTGCCAATTAGGGGCCCCTCAAACGCCGCCGATCTCGCCTCACTGGACAGGAGCGGGGCCCTCGACAGCTGACACACTGCACTGGCCCTGGCAAAGTAACATATTGCAGATTATTAGCTGAAAAAAGCGGATTACTGCATTAGCTAACGTTGAGATAATCCAGCTCTTGTTATGAAACGTAACAGTCAGGTGTGAGGAATGTATAATGTAGAGAATAGTTACGAAAATGGAGAGAAAATATAAATCAGGCGCATTAAAAAGAAAAGAACGAGAAGAACGAGTTGGTAGGAAAAGTATATATACATGCAATCACTGACTTGGGCCTCTTTAAGGCTAAGCTTAAGACTTATTTATTTAGACTGGCTTTTAAAGCAGCACTCAGTAGCTTCGGGATTTCTTCGCTGTATTCTCGCTTTTTGCTCGCAGGTTTCTCTCTAGAGCTCCCCCCACAGCTTCGGAATAGATATTTGACAACACTGTTGTAAAAACTCGTTGGTGATTCTCAGACACCAGAGGCTAGCAGATCAACGACATCAAAGCAGATGGGACATTCTTTAAAACGTCTTCTTCATTCGGGTTCGAACAGCGTGAGGGAGCGCAATAATGACAGCATTTGAGCAGATTTCTTTTGGCCGTAAAGCAGTTGTTTACATCGCGAGACCTGATATCACGCGAGACTTCCTGACGCGGCGGCCGGCGGCCCAAAGTTGCAAGTGCGTATTTTCCACTCACGGGCACCAGGGGGGTGCGAAACAACCACCATTCAACCCGAAATAAGTAATATAACCATTCCAATGACTCCGAAGCTGTTCAGTTAAGGTAAAAAAGTTACTTAGTTCACCTTTAATTCATAGCAGTTGTTGTGGCATTTTGTGTTTTCTTTGTGGCATACATTTTGTTTTTATACATTGTTTTGTGGCATTCTATATTTTGTATAGATATATATGTGATAAAGTTATCCTAGTTTCTCTCTACATACATGCAAAATAGTTCATTTTACAACATTTTAAATCACATGATTTTAAACCTAAATTTGATGGATCAATAGCATGTGGTCACCGCAAGTATTATTATTTTTTAATGCGTATATACCATATACATACCCAACCCAAAATGTTTTAAAATGAAATTGTTTAGATTAGTTCTGTGTTCTGCTTGTTAAGTGTAGCATCAGAGTTTCACCGTTTCAGCACGTACAAGGTCGAGCTCATCGCATCGCTCACGAGCACGCAAAAACACACAAGAACTTCGATCAAGACTGAGGTCAGTCTGAGGGAGTCTATTAATGTGCAGTTTTGCATTATTAAGTAGTAATTGGAGTTGTGGGGATAATATTGTAGTGACGCATCGAAATAAAAACGCTTAGAAACGAAACCGAAACTAAACCCACAATGGGGCGAAAATGGAAACAAAAAAACATTTTAAATTAGACTTTGTTTGAAATAAAACACTGTAATACTTGTACAAAATGTTACATTTGTTTTACTAAAGATTGTAGCCTATTAACACCTTAATCTCTGCCTGTATCAGAGAACGCTTAGAAATGAACCCAGCTCACATTACAGACATCCTCAACACGTCTTTCAAGTGCTTGCAATAAATAATTATACACTGTAAAAAGAGATGTGTTAAAAATTATTCATATTGTGTCAGTTTTAACACATGTAATGTGTGTGCTCAGGCACAACATGTAGAATTTAACACAATAGATGTGTCATTTTAACACACAGATTCTGTAACATACTCAGACTTAAAAAAAATAATAATAAAGTGAAACAGGCAGATGTAAAAATATGAACCATTTGATCAATAGTTGAGTACAGAAAGCATGTGCACATTAATAATAAGAAAAGTTTCCGGCACTAAAGCTCATGAAGCTCGTGCTGGAGCGCGTGTTGTTTCAGAGAAACACGTGATCAACGATAAACCACGCCTCTCTGCGCTCGGGTCTCAAGAGGTCCTAGCTTCAGCCTCCTGCATGATGATCAGATCCATACAAATGAGCCATTAAAGAAGGAACTCTTACCAGAACTAAATATCTTATTTTTTTATTTTTTTTACATCTTACCAGATTTCTTTTCTTGATGCTGTTATTATTTTTGCATTTTCCCTTGAATGCTTACTGGTATGTTCAGTTTTCTACAGATCATATTGTATTGTAGCTTTAGGATTAAAATTACAGAGACAATTACTTGACTAATTTTTTGCTTCCACTCAACAGCAAATATGACCTGAATAAAATAAAATGGCTTAATTTTAAAATGTTCTATATACACGCATTAAAAAGTGACCACATGCTATTAATCAATCAAATTTAGGTTTAAAATCATGTGTTTTAAAATGTTGTAAAATGAACTATTTTGCATGTATGTAGAGAGAAACTAGGATAACTTTATCACATTTATGTAAATTATTCATCAATAATCACTTACTATCAGTACTACTACTACACAGGTTAGAACATCATCTCAATACAATATTCAGCATACTAATACCCTCAAAATTAATTTTTGTTTGAAAAAACCTTCTTTGTGGAATTTTATTCCTAATTTTATTTTTGATCGATTTGGGGGTCTTTCTTTTTTACTAATGTGTGATTATAAAACTGACAAATCGCCAGTGAAACTTTCTGCCTTTCATGCTCAAGCTTTATTGGCTTGATCTACAAGCACAGCTTCTCTTCACAGGGGTCTTTTATTTGGAATAACCGTTGTATTTTATATAGACACACAAGTCTTTTTTTTAAAAGCTGATTTGAAAAGAGTATTGTTTTAGTTTGTCATTTGTTTAAAAAGGATACCTTATGACATATGACGAGTTTCTTCGTCACTTTACTCCCAAGGACTCCCTAGGAATTTGCTCTTGTATTTTCTGCAATCAATTCTGGCATGATGTCCTCATGTAGAGGTGTGTTGTCATCAGTTGATGTGCCCATAATCAACCAGCTGACACAGTCTGTGGTAAAGTTTGTTTTTTTACAGTACAAAAACAATAAGAAATCTATTTGTTTTCTATTTTTAAAGGAGGTTGTCACCAAATCTTGCTCTGTTGCTTATTGGACTAAATGTGTTAATGACCTTGATTGGGGAAGTGTCTGGTTATTACCTCATACCTTTTTGGTTACAAACAAGGTGAAAGAAATCTCTTTCAAGATAATGCACATATTCTACCCTGTCAAACATTTCCTTAGTGAGTTTAAGAAAGACATTGATGTAAGCTGCTCTTTGCTCTTGGAAACAGTATCCCACATTTTCAGTTGCGCATGCGTCTATGACGTCACCAAAACACTCCACCATCCAGTACGGATTGGGTCTGATATTATAAGATCCCTGTAGCGGCTAAAGAGTTTGCAGTAGTATTTGATGCCATTCCTAGTGGCCTTATTCAACTTTTATCAGGCAATGTATCTTCTGAAGCTATCCCCATATATACTACTAATCAGTTAAGTATTGATGGTGTGAAAATTATAGATAAAAAATGTAATAACTTTTATATTATAGAATTATGTAGAATTACGTTATTGCCTAAATGCAAACCTTTTTGGAACTCAATGTATAATCAGATTGATTGGAAAGAGGTCTGGAACTTACCCAGTAAATACTGTCTGACCAATAAAGTTAAAGAAATTACATATAAGATTATTCACTTGATTTATCCGGTGAGACAAGTAGTCTCAAGATTTTTTAGAGACATGGAAACTACATGCAACTTTTGTAATACAGAAGAAGAATCAATAAAACATTTATTCTTTGAATGTGTATTTACCCAACTGTTTTGGATTGATGTCGAATATCTGATATTTAAATTCACAAAATCAAAGATTCAACTATCTGGTAAAGATATATTTTTGTTATACAAAAATAAGAGTGTGGAGCAAAATTTTGTTGTTAACTTAATAATTATGTATGGAAAATACCATATACATAAGCAGAAATGGACAAATAATAAACCTTACAACATAGTGTTCATCATCACACACTCGGACGGAGGACCTCCAACCGATGCTCTTAATGCCATTAACACAGCACAGATCCGCTGCAGAAGAGATGAGACAGACAAACCTGTTCACTTCTTATTCAACAACCAGCAGGAAGAACAAACAGCACATGCTCACAGATCATCATGGGAAATGGGAGAGAAAAGCATGGAAAAGTTTTTGAAACTCCTGCTTGAAAACAACAGAAAACAAACTCTGATGACAGTAGATGATCTGAAAGATAAAAAAAAAACTTGAAGCCCGTGTCTTTAATCTAAAGGACCATATCACTGAGAAAGAGTTAGAAATCAAAGCTGTAAAACAGAGTATTGAGGAATCTAAGAACCGTCAGGTTAGTGTGTACAAGTAGTCGCTGCCTGCTGTGAGTGTGTTTGCTTCGGTGCTGTAAGCTCCGTCTTAGCCTCGTATTTCTTTGTTTTGAACCATCATTTACTACAATTTGTAGTTGTTTATACTAAATACAGCTTACCCAACATCTCAGATTGACATCGCTAGCTTCCGTTAACTTACTACTAACACAACACGCTAATTCGCTACTGCTAGCCTGTTAACGCGCCACCCGTGCGCTCAGCTGTTTTATTTATTTATTTTTCTCTCGCGCGCTCGCGCCTTTGAGTTCAAAAGCTCAGGTAAGTAATAATCAGTCAACAAACACGGTTTGGCATTTAAAGACATTGTAAACTCAATTGGAGTTAGACAACACGTGTCAGGACCTACTCATCGTCGTAATCATACTCTAGATCTAATATTATCACATGGAATAGATGTTGATGCCGTTGAAATTCTGCAGCAGAGCGATGACATCTCAGATCATTATCTAGTCTCGTGTAAATTACATTTAGCCAAGGCTGCAAAGCCGACTCCGTGTTACAAATATGTTAGACCTATCACTTCTGCTACTAAAGATTGCTTTATTAATAATCTTCCTGATCAGTTTCATCATCTCAGCATCCCGGATAGCTTAGAAAAACTTGATATTGCAACAGAAACTTTTAACTCTCTCTTTTCCAGCACTTTAGACACAGTTGCTCCTTTGCGCTTAAAGAAGATTAAAGAAAATAATCCAACGCCGTGGTACAACGAGCACACTCAGGCCCTTAAGAGAGCAGCCAGAAAAATGGAGCGCAACTGGAAGAAAACAAAATTAGAGGTATTTCGCATTTCATGGAAAGAGAGCTCGATTGCTTACAGAGAGGCTTTAAAAGCTGCTAGATCTGCTTATTTTTCAAACCTATTAGAAGAAAATAAACATAATCCTAGGTATTTATTTGAAACAGTGGCTAAACTAACGAAAAAGAAAGCTTCAAACACAGAAGGTTCCAAGCAGCACAGCAGTAATGACTTTATGAACTTCTTCACTTATAAGATTGATAATATCAGGGATAAAATTATAACTATGCAACCATCTACTACAGTATCGCATCAGGCAGTGCATTGTAGTCTCCCTGAGGAAAAATTTGATTCATTCATTGCTATAGGAGAGGAAGAATTTACTAAACTCGTTAAATCATCTAAATCTACAACATGTATGTTAGACCCTATACCGACTAAGCTACTGAAAGAGATGCTTCCAGAGGTCATAGATCCTCTTCTTAATATCATTAATTCCTCTTTGTCTCTAGGATACGTACCAAAAAACTTTAAGCTGGCTATGATTAAACCGCTTGTTAAAAAAATGCAACTTGATCCTTCAGAATTAGTCAATTACAGGCCGATCTCGAATCTACCTTTTCTGTCAAAGATACTAGAAAAGGCAGTATCTTCACAACTATGTTCCTTTCTAGAAAGAAATGATATCTGCGAGGATTTTCAGTCTGGATTTAGACCGTACCATAGTACTGAGACTGCTCTCGTTAGAGTAACAAATGATTTGCTCTTATCATCCGATCGTGGTTGTGTCTCTCTATTAGTGTTACTCGATCTTAGTGCTGCGTTTGACACCATTGACCACAACATTCTTTTAAATAGACTAGAAAACTATGTTGGCATTAGTGGAATTGCACTAGCATGGTTTAAATCATACTTATCTGACCGTTATCAGTTTGTAGCAGTAAATGAAGAGATGTCTTATCAATCACAAGTTCAGTATGGCGTACCACAGGGCTCAGTACTAGGACCGCTGCTGTTCACTCTGTACATGCTGCCATTTGGAGATATCATTAGGAAGCATGGAATTAGCTTCCACTGTTATGCCGACGATACTCAGCTCTATATTTCTTCAAAACCTAACGAAACTTACCAATTCACTAAATTAACGGAATGCATAGCGGATATAAAAAATTGGATGACTCGTAATTTCCTACTTCTAAATTCTGAAAAAACAGAGATTCTAATTATTGGACAAAAAACTTCCTCACGTAATAACCTAGAATACTGTCTAACACTTGATGGCTGCTCTGTTAAGTCTTCGTCGTCGGTTAGGAACCTGGGTGTGCTCTTTGATACCAATCTTTCATTTGAAAGTCACGTGTCTAGTATCTGTAAAACTGCATTTTTCCATCTTAAAAATATATCTAAATTACGTCATATGCTCTCATTGACAAATGCGGAACAATTAGTCCATGCGTTCATGACCTCAAGGCTAGATTATTGTAATGCTCTACTGGGTGGTTGCCCTGCACGCTTAATAAACAAACTACAGCTGGTTCAAAACGCAGCAGCTCGAGTTCTTACCAGAACCAGGAAGTATGACCATATTAGCCCGGTTCTGTCAAAACTGCACTGGCTCCCTATTAAACATCGCATCAATTTTAAAATATTGCTGATTACTTACAAAGCACTAAATGGTTTAGCTCCGCAGTACTTGAGCGAGCTCTTAACGCATTATACTCCTTCACGTCTATTGCGATCTCAAACGCGTAACGCGTCGTCGGGAAAACTCAATTTGCGTATCTACCCCGAATTGATAAAATAAAATAAAATTCTGAATCAAAACTATAAGGAAACACCAGTAATTTGTTTAGGTTTGGTTTGTAGGGAATTCCAAACCTGCACACATATATTCAAACGCACATAACTATAGAACCCGTTCTTAATGCGCATCTGAACGCCATCAGCGTTTCTCACAGGTTCGCGTTTAAAGTCTGTGTAGAGAGAATGGTGTCGTCTTGGCGGCCCCTAATTTAAAAACAAATGATCGTTGCGACGGAAGCGAATCAATCAAAACTAACTTTAGCCGGAAAATAACTTTATTAAAGAACCGCTATAAAGCCAAAACAATCTTACGTTAAATTATACATTTATCTCTGTAAAGCTGCTTTGAGACAATCTACATTGTTAAAAGCGCTATATAAATGAAAATGACTTGACTTGACTTGACTACAAAACTGTCAAAGAAAAAGTACCGATTGAATACCAATGGCTATCAGGGAGCAATTACGCAACCTGCTGCCGTGTGTGTGAGGAAAACTGTCATGAGTATGGTTGCTGGTGGGTCCCTTTCGATAAAGTCTCAATGTGTGACGTCATGAGAGATGGCCACTGCACTGTGTGTACAGGGAGATGCCATTACAGTGACCACATCAAAGAGAGAAAAAAATATGTGACGAAGACAACAAAAGTTAATATGCCATATGACTGGGCTGAAATAACACAAGTAGAAGAACACCTGAAGAGATATCTGGAAGCAGAAAAGTCCACCCTGCTGCATGAAGCTTATAAGCTTATCATGATTCTGTCAGAGAACCTAATAAAACCAGACTGGTATTTCACTGCTGAACATCTGGATTTTTTCATTCCCAAACTGGAGGAGGAGGGAAAAGATAACAGGGTGCAGGACCTGAAGGTTGTGAGGAGATCTTTAGAAGAGAGGAAAAACACAGCAGATTTGATGCAGGCACTGCGTTCTCTGCATGTTGGGGTAATCCCTGAGGGAGTGTTTACCAACCTTCTTTCCAGGAGACCCCCATTTTAACATTCAAAATCCATAACGACCCTTGCAACACGTGCAGACAAATCTTATTTACTTACAAAATCAGTTGTTAATTTTTAATAAATGCAACAATATGGGATTAATATCCTGCCATGATTCAAAACTGAAAATAAAGTTCTGAAAGGTTGAAACTAAGTGTTCAAAAAAAAGTTTTGCAAGATCAAAAAATAAGATTTGCAAGCTTGCAAAATGTAAAAAAATGTAAAATATCTCTGCCAACATTATGTTGTTTTTGAGATTTCCTTCTTCAGAACTGCAACATTTTTTTTACAATGTTGCGCAAACAATTTTTCAGAGTTTAGAATTTGTCAGTGTTCTCCCAGTGCATTAGTTTGTTTTCCAGATTTGAAACCTTATAAATGGTGATCTGAAAACTGGTGTGCGAATATGTGAAAAAAAGTTTTGAAACTCTGAAAACTGAGGTTCGAAAGGGCGAAACTTACTACATTACATTACATTTGCACTCCTATTGCAGACAATTTTTTCAGAGCTGAGTTTACAACACCCACTTTGCGGAGATACGCACACACAGTTGCGAGCTTGCGACTCACGTGATTTGTGGCAGCGTTGTCACGCAGCTCTGCTCTGAAACTCTGAAACTCAGACTGAGCGAAAATGAAGCTTCGCAACTTCGCAACTTAAAAAAAGCCTGGAGGGAGGGCCTTCTGCTCTTGGCCAATGCTTTGCTGTCTGCTGACGTACAGTCCAATCACAAGTCGTATTTACTGGAAAGGTGGGATTGACCGACTGCTCCGCCAATGACGAAATTCTCACTCTCGAAATTCTCATGCTCATTCTCCTCACACAGCGAGCGACTCAGTCATGTACATTGGCCTAACATTATAATAAAATCCCTTCAATCGACTATGTAACAATACGAAACAACACTATTTGCACAGTAATTACAGAGAAAGGTACTCTTATTAAAAAAACAAAACAAAAAAAAACTTTTAATTACACAGTATATTTGCCTTGACATTTAAGTGTCATTGCAATACAATGTGATAAGGTAAGTACTAAGTACTACATGGTACGTTCTAAATTAAAATCATAGCGGAAACAAATTTTTTTTTGGCTTAACGTTAAGTAGTTTAGTAAGAAAAGCCAATAAATAGCATTGCCAATGTTTTTCGAAATCAGCTGTTTATAAAATTGTTTCAGATTAAATTTTTATCATACTGTGCTTACATACAGCCATATATATATATATATATATATATATATATATATATATATATATATAAACAGAATAGGTCCCTGTTAGTTTTAAAATAATTACATTATAAATAATTTGCTTGTATATCTGGTTGTACCCCTTTATTACCCAAAACTTAACATATTGTTCCCTTATACCTACACGGAGGTACACTATAATTACAGAAACGTACACCGTAATTTCGGTTTACTTACGAAGTTGTTTGCGGGTCGTAATATAAAGTGTTACCCACTTTTTCAGGAAGATCACGATTTTTTTATTTTTTTTATTCTTTTCTTCATATTGGTAGTGCTATAAGCCATCGAGCAGTACAGCAAACATCATCTCTCAAATGTAGGTGTAACCTAGAAACATGTACGTAAACTTCATAGCTAACACTTTACAAGTCCCACTTGTTAACACACATTTTTACAGCATTTATTAATATTTTAGCAATACAATAGTCATAGTATTAAAAAAATGTATTAGTAAATCTTAAAATGAACAATCTAGCAATGAGCAATAGTTCTACAACATTTATTAACCTTAGTTAATGTTACAAATGGGATGTTATTGTACAGTGTTTCCATTTCATATAGATCCAGTCATCCTTAAATATGGCAATCTTTGAATATCTACGCATTACATATGCGAAGCCCAGAGCACTGACATCACATACATGTAGATTACATGTGCAGTTAGTTTCTCATTTTATTTGCTTCTGTTTTAGAGGACTTGATTATTATCTAATCAAAATAACAAAATATGTATTGCAGTGATGATAAAAAATAACTAAAAATTTAATGCATTTCAGATTTGTTTGAATACAGCCCGGAAAGTACTGCGTAATTAAAATGAAAGTACAGTGTAACTTTCGGTAATTACAGTGTACCTATAAAGTACTTACGTGTAAGTATAGGGGAACAATATGTAAAGTCTTGGGAGAAAATACTGCGTAATTAAAACGAAATTACAGTGTAACTTTCGGTAATTACAGTGTACCTATAAAGTGCGTACGTGTAAGTATAGGGGAATAATATGTAAAGTTTTGGGAATAAAGGGGTAACAACCAGGAAAATAACAAATTATTTAGGCAAATTATTTAGACTAAGTATTTTAGAATCTTACTTTTGGGAGCAATTTAGCGAATACATACACTGCACCTTTTTGTAATAATAGTGTATAAAAATACATAAAGGCTTTTTTTAAATTACGGGGTACATATCAGTGCATTTATAAAGTAGGCTAATTTGTTATTATTGCAAAGGTGCACTGATTAAGTTTCAAGGCAAGTAAAACTATTGCAACTTTTTTTTTTTAAATGCTGGGAAAATATACTTTTGTTCCATGTAGTTACAGGGTAAGTATGACACTGCGGGCTGTAAATTAAAGTGGTGCTTCTTACCCTCTTGTTTCATGTAGTTACAGGGTAAGTATGACACTGCGGGCTGTAAATTAAAGTGGTGCTTCTTACCCTCTTGTTTCATGTAGTTACAGGGTAAGTATGACATTGCGGGCTGTAAATTAAAGTGGTGCTTCTTACCCTCTTGTTTCATGTAGTTACAGGGTAAGTATGACATTGCGGGCTGTAAATTAAAGTGGTGCTTCTTACCCTCTTGTTTCATGTAGTTACAGGGTAAGTATGACATTGCGGGCTGTAAATTAAAGTGGTGCTTCTTACCCTCTTGTTTCATGTAGTTACAGGGTAAGTATGACATTGCGGGCTGTAAATTAAAGTGGTGCTTCTTACCCTCTTGTTTCATGTAGTTACAGGGTAAGTATGACATTGCGGGCTGTAAATTAAAGTGGTGCTTCTTACCCTCTTGTTTCATGTAGTTACAGGGTAAGTATGACATTGTGGGCTGTAAATTAAAGTGGTGCTTCTTACCCTCTTGTTTCATGTAGTTACAGGGTAAGTATGACATTGTGGGCTGTAAATTAAAGTGGTGCTTCTTACCCTCTTGTTTCATGTAGTTACAGGGTAAGTACAATAAAAACACATGTACACATACACAATCTGATATCACTCGGAAAACCTTTATTTGAAAAACAACTTATTTCAAAAATGAAAAAGACCAAGCATCTCTATTATCCATATTCAAAATGGATTTACAGCATTTTGTTTCTCTTGCTTGGTTTCCTCCTCCTCTTGTTCCTCTTCTTCTTTTTCTTTCTTTCCACTGATGAATCTTAAGAAGGAATCCCATGACATGTCTCTTGCTATTCTGTATTATGTGTTAAAAGAAAATACAGTACAGAAATGTCCTCACCATTTACTCATCTTTTACCCTCATGTCATCCGAGATGTATACGAATTTCCTTCTTCAGATTAACACAAACAAAAGTTTTTAGAAAAATAAATAATCTCTGTGAATGCATATAATGCAAGCTCATGTGTTCCTAAAAGTTGACAACAGCCCATACAACAATAACTACAGTAATCCATAAGACCCCATTGGATGAATCAATGTCTTCTGAAGTGAAACGATAAGCGTTTGTAAGAAAAATACCAAATATTTTAAATTTTTAAACTGTAGACTATCGCTTCCGACCAACTGTCACCTGCTCGTTCATGAGAGGGTTGAGAGAAAGTATAAATACAAGTAGTCCGCGTCCGAGCTGTGCGCAGCTGTTGTGTACGCATCCAAACTGGAGTATAACAGAGGCTTAAAGCGTGACGTAAGCGCACCGAAAAACTGAATGTCGAATTATTTTATTTTTTTAATGTTTTTATTATTGCTCACAACAAAATACAAACAATAACAGATAATAATAATGAAAAACAAACCATGCAGAAGAACAGAGACACCAGTTCTCGTGCGAGTTTCACATCAAACATGCACTCGCTGGTGACTGTTGGTCGGTAGCGAAAAGATGAGTAAATTATGAGAACATTTCTGGGTGTACTGTATTTTCTTTTAATACATAATACAGAATAGAAAAAGACTCCTTCTTAAGATTAGGCTAATCAGTGGAACGATAGAAAAAGAAGAGGAGGACCAAGAGGAGGAGGAAGCCATGCAAGAGAAACAAAAAAGGACAAAACATGCTACTTTCTGTCAGGACTTAAGTATTTGAAATGAAAAGTTGATTTAAAAAAAATAATAAGAAGAAGTGTAATATGTTGTAAATCTGTTTTGAAATAAGTTGTTTTTCAAATAAAGGTTTTCCAAGTGATGTCAGATTGTGTGTGTACATGTGTTTTTTATTGTACTTACCCTGTAACTACATGAAACAAGAGAGTAAGAAGCACCACTTTAATTTACAGCCCGCAATGTCATACTTACCCTGTAACTACATGAAACAAGACGGTAAGAAACACCACTTTAATTTACAGCCCGCAATGTCATACTTACCCTGTAACTACATGGAATACTTACAGTCTAAATAATTTGCCTAAATAATTTGTTATTTTCCTGGTTGTTACCCCTTTATTCCCAAAACTTTACATATTATTCCCCTATACTTACATGTACGCACTTTATAGGTACACTGTAATGACCGAAAGTTACACTGTAATTTCGTTTTAATTACGCAGTATTTTCCTGGTTGTTACACCTTTATTCCCAAGACTTTACATATTGTTCCCCTATACTTACACATAAGTACTTTATAGGTACACTGTAATTACCGAAAGTTACACTGTACTTTCATTTTAATTACGCAGTACTTTCCGGGCTGTAATCTAAAGCGTTACCGAATATTTTTCTCATGCTTGTGTTTTCCCTCTTTGCCTTTCGTTATATGTAGAGTCCTGCCACAAGATCCTCTCCTCGACTATTGAACACTGTGCTGCTGATACACTGAGATCTGCTCCTCACACAGGGACTCGGGTCAGTGCTAATCGTCTGTTTAGAAGACAAGGAAGTAAAGTATTCGCTTTTCAGCAAATTATGGGTTTTCCAATTGTGGCGGAGCGGTGTTCGCTCAGGCAGTTCTAATTAACCTATTTTCGACTACGCCACCTGGGGAATTTCACCCCAGGAATCTAACGGTACCTCTAATGTAGAAGGCACGCACAGGTCCTAATCACTTTGAGTCAGAGACACAGATGGATTGCAAAAAAAGATGTACATTTATTTTATTAATCGTTAAAAGACATTTGTCATTAAAAGGTGTTGACCAGCAATCACTTCAATTTGCTAAATTCTAATGTTGGCTGTGGAGGGACCTGGGCACACCCAGGGGGCAGTCTCGGGATATCACCTTTTGGAAATTACTCTACTCAGTGCACACACACACCAGCACAGCACACTCAGCGACTCATGTCAGAGAAGACCACGGCACACAGTGAAGACACCACCACCTAATTTTGTCACTTGTCTGCCCCCGGGTGCCCAGGACCTGCCAAAAAGCAAAAGAAAAGAGACATTAACCAGTGATATGTAAACAAAATAATATATAAACAAAATAATAAGTAAACAAAATAAACTTGGTTTACAATTTCAGGAGGGGACCAGCTCCTTGGTCCCGACCTGATCGTCACAAATCAAAACCCCCCAAAAAAAGGAAAACTCTGTAAACAAAAGATCACAATTTCAGCAGCATAAGTCAACCAAAAATAATATATAAATTCACCAACACAATAATTGAGTCGGAAACAAATACAAATTCAGAAACCCACTCACTCATTAACATGAATCAAAGTAATAAACAAAAAGAAAACAAAATAAACTCAAAAACGATTCACTTAGAACCATTCACCTGGCGTGAAACAGAACAAAACAAACTGAACAGCACAAAACAGAACAGCACAAAACAAAACAGCACAAAACAGAACAGCACAAAACAGAACAGCAGCTGGTAAGGCACAGCGCAAACAGGCTCCACAATGAAGCAGGCAGATAACTCTCGTTCAGAATGGCGATATGGTCCTTATCGCATGCCTAAAAACAAAACAGAGGATGTTACGCTGAGAGTTCTTCCCCCTTGGCTTCATGCTCTAACAGTAACTCTATACTCACAACTGAGCACGCTGTCCCAGGATCAATATGCGATGAATAGGGCCGAATGCCTCCGACAACGCTCACCGGCGCAGACAGATCTTACACTACAGTGGACATACGGATTAATCAGACTAATCGCTCAGTCAAACAACTCATAGAAACGTGGTTTACAAAACGCTGTTGCACGCAAATGCTTCTCCTACCTGTCTCAGAGGTCCACATTCAACTCTCCCGACAACAGTGACCAGCAAACAGCACTGCCAGTGGCTAGCAGCTTCGGCGAAACTTTTACGAGCGGCAACACAGCTGGCCGTGACTCAATCAAACAGCAGCAGGGCACATGGATGACATCACGTCCCTGGGCGATGACGCATGCCAAAGAGCAGGTAGACCGTGCTCTTATTTGCACCAGACGCTGGGCCATTGGCCACACATTAAACAATTACGAGTGGGAGGGGCGATAGACCGTCCTGCTACAATCTTCCCCTCCCTTTTTGCATCGGCGCCCCGTCGATGGACTCACTACAGGGTCCCCAACACCACTCATGACCATGGCCTAAACAAGATACCGGCAGTGGTTACTTCAGAGCCAACTGCAACCCTACTTCCTATCTCTCCTACTGTTCGGGGAAGATGGTGCAAATTCCCATGCCGACCGGCTCCAACTCGGCCTGTCCGCCGAGGGACGACCACCCTACCATCCTGGAAACCAAGAGGCACGGTGGGCTCCCCCGACACTGGTCCCCTAACCTGGTCGCCTGGCTCTCCTCCAGCTGCGCCTACAAGGGGAAGATCCGACGGCAACTGGTTTGTACCAGAATTGGCACGCGCCCCATGACCTATTGCTCGAGCAACACAAAGGGTCTCCGGCACCAGCACCACCAAGTCGGCGTCATCTACCTCATCTACCCGTGGTTCTTCCTGAGCTTCTACTCCAACCCCCAGTTGGCTGTTTGGCAGGACGTCTTTCCGGCCACAAGCCTTCAATAACGAGCGATGGACACATCGGACCTTGCTTAGATCCTCCACTGGTGCAATAGTATACACTACACCTCCCACCTCAGGAGGGTGAACCACTTGGAACAACACCGGACTCCACAAGTCTGCAATCTTATGCTGCCCTTTAAACGAGTGATCTCGTAAGTAAACCAGCTGGCCCTCCGACAAAGGTAAGTCACGAACATGCAAGTCGTGTCGTTCTTTTCGGCGACCCGCAGCTGCCTGCAGGCGTTCCCTTGCGCCCTGGAAGGCAACCTGTAACCGCTTTCGATGTTCTACCACCCAACTCTGCACACTACCTGCCATGGGCTCTGACACATTGCCCAGCAGGAAGTCCACTGGCAACCTAGGTTCCTGACCGAACATCAAGTAATAAGGGGACTCTCCTGTCCCCTGGTGGGGGGTGGTGTTATAACAGAAGAGAACCTGTGATAAACAAGAGGCCCAGTCTCTCTTCCTAGGGCCGGGCAGGGTTCGTAATAACGTATACAGGGTGCGATTGAAACGCTCGCATTGACCGTTTCCGGCCGGATGGTACAGTGTCGTACGGGACTTCTTGATCTGATAAAGCTCACAAAGCTGCCGAATCAGAGCAGATTCAAAATTGCGACCTTGGTCGGAATGAATACAGCCCGGGACCCCAAACTTAAAGAACCACTCCTCGACTAGAATCTGCGCCACAGTCTCGGCTCGCTGGTCACGGGTAGGTATCGCCATGGAGAACTTACTGAATACATCGGTCATGACCAAAATATTCTCATGACCTGACTGAGATGGTTCCAGTACCGTGAAATCAATGGCCAGGACCTCATTAGGTCTGGAAGCCAACAAATGGCCCATGTAGCCCCGTGCCACTGGTTGACTCTCTTTAGCGAGCTGGCATCGTTCGCACTCTCTACACCAGCGAGTAATATCCGCAAACATACTTGGCCAGTAACACCTACGCCTAATCAACTCACTAGTCCGCTCGACTCCCTGATGACCATGCTGTTGATGCAGCTGCTCTAAAACCTCCTGCTTCATTACCTCGGGCAATATCAACTGATAGCACTCTTCTCCCCCATCGGGACGGAAAATCTGCCGGTATAATACACCCTCCTTCTCCACCAATCGGTCCCACTGTTGCAGCACTGTGAGAACGGGCTTAGCCAGCTGACGCCATTCTTCGGGCAGGGGACGCTTACCCCGTCTCCAGAACCGCAACAGTGGTCCAATGATGGAATCACCATCCTGCATAACACACAAGTCGGAAGCAGAATAGCTAGGCAAGACAGTCATTTCATTTGCTACAGCATGCACAATGCCACCTGGTCTTATGGCCTGCTGTAGCAACTCAGACACCGGGATACTGGCAGCCAAGCCCTCAATATCGTCCAGATTGACAGGGTTCTGGCGGGACAAAGCATCCGCATTGCCATTACTCCTCCCGGACCTATACTTCACCTCGGAATCGAAGGCAGCCAGCTCAGCAGCCCAGCGCTGTTCAGTGGCCCCAAGCTTTGCCGTGGTCAAATGACTCAGGGGGTTATTATCAGTAAATACAAGACACTTATGTCCCAACAAATACTCCCTGAATTTCTCCACCATGGCCCACTTGAGCGCCAGGAACTCCAATTTCATGGAACTGTAATTACTCATGTTACGCTCAGTGGGCCTCAAACTTCTACTGGCATAAGCTATGGGTCGCACTTTTCCCTCCTGTTCTTGCGAGAGTACAGCGCCTAAGCCGCCGTGGCTAGCGTCTACCTCCAAGATGAAGGTTCGGGAGAAATCCGCATACGCTAGCACAGGCGCAGAAATTAGCTTACTCTTCAATGCCTCAAATGACTCCTGACACTGTTGCGTCCACACCTGAACTAAACTCTGCCCCTTCCTTTTCCCTGACTTACCTCCAACAACTTCAGCTACCAGTCTATGCAAGGGAGCCGCCAACTTGGCGAAACCCTCTACAAAGCGCCTGTAGTAGCTCGTGAACCCCAAAAAGGTCCTCAATTCGGAGACAACTGTTGGGCGACGCCACTGTGCCACGGCCTCGATTTTACTCGGATCGGTCGCCACTCCTTGGGCCGATATGACATGCCCCAAGTATCTTATCTCTCGTTTGAAAAAGGCGCATTTCTGCAAGTTGGCCTTCAGCCCCTCTCTCCTCAACCGGTCCAAGACCAATTCCAGCCTCTGTAGATGCTGAGCCACTGAAGTGGAAAACACAACAATGTCGTCAAGATATAACAGGAGTGACTGACATTGCTGGTCCCCAAACAAGCGCTCCATCAACCTCTGAAACGTACTTGGTGCGTTGCAGAGGCCAAACGGCATGCGATTGAATTCAAAGAGCCCAAAGGGCGTACAGAATGCAGTCTTGGGCCTATCATGCTCTGACACCGGAACCTGCAGGTACCCACTGGCTAGATCTAAGGTGGAAAACCAGCGGGCCCCGGACAACGAATCTAATGATTCCTCAATTCGAGGAAGGGGAAAGGCATCCTTCCTAGTTTTGGCGTTCAAGTGACGGTAGTCTACGCACATGCGCAGACTACCGTCCTTTTTCTTTACCAACACGATAGGTGATGCGTATGGGCTACTACTCTCACGTACTATACCTGCTTCCAGCAGTTGGTTGATATGAGTTTTAACTACCTCATATTCAGAAGGAGGAATGCGTCTATACTGCTGGCGCACGGGGACGTCATCCAGCAGCGGGATATCATGGGAGATTAGACGGGTGCAACCTAAATCTCCCTCATGGCCTGAAAACACTGCTTGATACTTCCGTAAGAAATCCCTAACCTGATCCTGCTCTGCAGCAGGCAGAACGGATAAATCAAGAGACTCAATCTGGTTCAGCATAGGAGATTCCCCTTCTACACTATGGGACTGTACTGTCGCAACTGTGGTCTTAACTTCAATGACCCCCTGGGGCAGGTTAACCAAATAGACTTCCTTCACACTTCCCACCACCGTGGTAGGGCGGAGCATCACATCAGCAGCCCCGACATTTACCACGGGCACGTACGCAGTACCTCGACTTACCTGTACTAAGGCCGGTGAGGCCAAGAGCCCAGCCGGAAGGCCAGACTCGGGGGGCTCAAACAACACGGTTCGGCCCTCAAATTGATCCGAACAGGTGGTAGCAACCCACTTAATGGTTCCTCCCGGAATGCGTTGTGATCTACGCCCACGCACATGCACCCCACCAACCCGTTTGGAGTGTTTTTTTATGCTCACATGTTGACAATGTTGAAAAGCCCTCAATACACCCGGAAGCTGTATAACCACAGGGAGATCAAAAAGTGCAACGCCGTGCTGGCCAAAGAGCTCCTGGTAACACCGGCTAAGTATATTCATCCCCAACACTCCGGGGATGCCTACACTCAGCCCACCAGGAGGATCCCTAACCACCAGGACACCACACCCTGTAACCAACCTGCCGCACATTTCTACATCCAGCTCCAAGATATTCCAAGATACATACCTCTCTCATCTCAGTGCGTGCACTTAATCGCTCTGGCGTGCGGTGATACTTTGATCGCACTTAGCTTAGCCCAGTATATTCAATGGAATCTAACAGCAATGAATTTAGAAGTTACCAAACACATCAACGTTTTCCCTATTTAAAAACAGTTACACGAGTAGTTATACGACCAAGTATGGTGACACAAAATAAAACGTGGCGCTTTTCTAAGCGGGTTAAAAAGGATAACTATAATGTATGGCGGAATAGCACTTATGGGAGTACTTCGACTCGGCGCAGTAAAAAGTCATGCCTGATCCTCTTCCTCTCACTTCTGTCAAGGGGAAGAGGATCAGGTGTGACTTTTTACTGCGCCGAGTCGAAGTACTCCCATAAGTGCTATTCCGCCATACATTATAGTTATCCTTTTTAACCCGCTTAGAAAAGCGCCACGTTTTATTTTGTCACCATAGGCTACTTGGTCGTATAACTACTCGTGTAACTGTTTTTAAATAGGGAAAACGTTGATATGTTTGGTCACTTCTAAATTCATTGCTGTCAGATACCATTGAATATACTGGGCTAAACTAAGTGCAATCAAAGTATCACCGCGCGCCAGAGCGATTAAGTGCACGCACTGAGATGAGAGAGGTATGTATCAACTCATCTTAGTTAAGGGAATAACATAGTTTAATATGAAAAAACGGTGGAGTATCCCTTTAAGCACAAGACCCCGGTGTCCCGGATGATCAGGCAGGTAGTGCTGGCGTTCGGCTTGAATGACCGGAGCCAGAGTAGCCTGGTCGCTTTGAGTAAGTGTGTGGAGCGGCTTCATGAGGCGGCAGTTGGGACATTTCCCAATGCGGTGATTCATATCCCGCTGATTAATTTCGAGTCCACCCTGCCAGAACAGCAGGTTAAAAATCTTAAGGGGCTGAATGACATCACTTTTAGAACGGAGTCTTGCATTCCCCTCCTACCTGCTAACCGGTTCAAAGTGGAGGCAGACAAGATCCATTGGACCCCAGCAACGGCCCGAGCGATGCTACAGCATTGGCTGGGCCATTTAAACTGTTAAAGGGGCCTTTCCATCAGGGTCCTGTCCTGCATGCGTCGCGTCTGAACACGTTGTTGTCTTTGGAGCTCTACCGATTTGATTTATAATTCTTGATTTTTCTCTTTAAACTCACTTACAACGAACATTTTCTACTTTTCCTCACTGAGAAGCACTAACTTACTGCTCAAACCTCATAGTTACAACGCGGACTGTTGAGCAGACGCGTCTCAAGCCTATTAGTGATCCAACGCTGGATACTCTTATAGGTTACTCCCGTGGATCACGGCTGAACGCGTCTTCTCCACACTCACTTACAAACAAACATTTTTTATTTATTTTTCGCCTATCGTGCGTCTACTCTACACCCTTACCACTAAAAAGACGGATTATATCCAAGACTTCAGTCATAAATTAGTATTAATATTGATAGCATCACTGGTAGCTTCGTTGCTAACTTACTGTCCATCTGTTAAAATGGCGAATATATCAGATGTAAGTAGTCTACCTTTTGGTGCAGGTGAGGACACATTTGAGCTGCACGCACTGCAGTCTGAGCTGGAAGCTGTAGAGAAACAGATCCACGACCTTTTATTGAGACAAGCCGAGCTGATAGACCGGCGGTTAGCTCTTGAAACATCACGCGCCGATGCACACAAATCAGTGATTAACGTTACTAACCCGCTGACTCCGACCTCGTCTACTCCGTGCGTTTCTCAACATCTGTCCCGAGCGCCGAGGTCGCGATCAGCCATGGTGTCGTTCACTCCGGCTCCAACACGCCACCACGAAGCCTGGGTGGTTCCGCAGCGGAAGACGCGAGTCAGGTCTAGACCAAGACTCTCTCTGACCCTCCCGGTTTTCGAGTTATCCACACAAAACCGCTTCTCCCCTCTTCGCGAAACAGAACGCGATGCTGTGATCATCGGCGATTCCATCGTTCGGCACGTACGCGCTACGTTAGATAAAAGTAAGGTGCACAGTCACTGCTTTCCTGGTGCTCGTGTTTCTGAAATCGCTACTCACGTTCCCGAGATTCTGAACGGTGACGAGCGCTTCGGAACTGTGGTCCTGCACGCGGGAGTGAACGACATCAGGATGCACCAGACAGAGATTCTGAAGAAAGACTTCAGGAATCTGATCGATACGGTACGCAGCACATCGCCTGAAACAACGATCATAGTGTCAGGACCGCTTCCCACGTACCGACTAGGGCATGAAAAGTTTAGCAGATTATTTGCGCTAAATGAATGGTTAATGTCATGGTGCAATGAGCAGAAACTGCTCTTTGTAAATAATTGGAATCTGTTTTGGGAGCGTCCTAGGCTTTTCCGTGCTGATGGCTTACACCCAAGCAGATTCGGAGCAGATCTTCTGTCGGATAACATCTCCAAAATGTTAAATACCTTTTGACTAGTAACCAAAGGTCCAAATCATAGTCTCTGCTGCACCAATTTAACTGATATAAATACTAGTGTAGAACATTGCATAGAAACCGTGTCTATTCCTCGTTTAGTGCGATCAAATAATAAATATACTGCAGGATCTAGGAAAAATCTAATTGTTATTAAAACAGAAAATGTTGCTATTAGTAAACAAAAACAATTTCTAAAGCTAGGTCTTCTAAACATTAGATCACTCACACCTAAGGCAGTTATTGTAAATGAAATAGTCACAGATAATAGCTTCGATGTACTTTGCCTTACTGAAACCTGGCTTAAACCAAATTATTATTTCGGTCTAAATGAGTCTGCTCCTCCTGGATACTCCTATAAGCACGAGCCCCATCTGATTGGTCGTGGTGGAGATATTCTCAATGTTACTCAGAAAACGGGTTATAAGTTTATTTCGTTTGAAGTACTTGTACTAAATGTTACGCTCTTAGATGTTAGAAAAACATCCCTATTATCTCTAGCCTTGGCTACCGTATATAGACCGCCAGGGCCTTACGCTGATTTCCTAAAAGAGTTTGCAGATTTTCTCTCAGACCTATTAGTCAATGTCGATAAAGCATTAATTGTTGGAGATTTTAACATACACGTAGATAATCCAAATGATGCGTTAGGGGCTGCGTTTACAGATTTATTAAATTTGGGGTCAAGCAAAACGTCACCGGACCAACTCATCGTCTTAATCATACACTCGATTTAATTATATCACATGGAACCGATCCAACCGATATAGATATTATACCGCAAAGTGATGAAGTCACTGACCATTACATGGTAACTTGCATATTACGTACTGCTGTAATATGTCATGCGGCGCCGCGTTATCAACCAGGCAGAACAATCCTTCCATCCACCATAGATAATTTCTCAAATTGCTTATCTGATCTGTCTCAGCTGCTGCCTGAACCCAAACAAACAGATGAACTAGAAGAACTAACTAGCACTATGAGCACCATTCTCTCTAGAACATTGGATGTTGTTGCACCTATTAAATTAAAAAAGGTCAGAGAAAAAATTAAAGCACCGTGGTATAACAATACTACGCATGTTCTAAAGAGAGAAACCCGTATTTTTGAGCGTAAATGGAAACAAACTACTTTAGAGGTCTTTAGAATCGCGTGGAAAGACAGTATGTCACGTTATAAAAAGGCCCTAAAAGCGGCCAGGGCTGAGCACCTCCGCAAACTAATAGAAAATAACCAAAATAATCCAAGGTTTTTATTTAACACCGTGGCTAGACTAACAAATAAACAGACGTCACCCGAACAAAATATCCCGTTACAGTTTAGTAGTAATGATTTTATGAAGTTCTTCACTGAGAAAATAGAAAGCATCAGAACCACAATTGTAAACGTTCAATCTTCAATTGCGCCTTATAATTCAGCCTCAATTATCACCCCGCAAGAACAATTACAGTGCTTTACAACTATAGAACAAATAGAGTTAAATAAACTTATCACTTCATCTAAAACTACAACATGTTTATTAGATCCTATACCAACTAAGCTACTGAAAGAAGTGTTACCTGTAGTGGAAGAGCCTCTCCTCAATATTATTAACTCGTCTTTATCTTTAGGTCATGTTCCAAGAACATTTAAACTGGCAGTTATAAAACCTCTCATTAAGAAACCACAATTAGATCATAATTGTAACGATCACCAGCTGGAGTTGCCCTTGAGAGCCACCAGAGGGCACTCCACATAAGACTATTATCACTCTCAAACTACATTTCCCATAACTCACTGCCCGGACTCATCATCACTTATCACATTCACCTGTACCTCATTCACTGATTGCATTCACCTTGTCTTATCATCCTGTTAGTCTCAGTCTATATATACCTTGTTCATTCATTCACTCACCGCGAAGTCTTGTTTAAGTGTTATACTGCATTTCTGAGCATTCTCCTGGTTTTCTTGTCTCTTGGTTTTGGATATCTTGCCCTGTTCCCTGGATTACTCTCTTGCCTCTGGTCCCTGGATTACTCTCTTGCCTCTGGTCCCTGCCTGTTTTGTTTGTTTGTTTCTTTGTTTTGACTGCCTGTCTGTGTATGACCCTTGCCTGTACATTGGATTACGCCTCTGGATTGCCCCATACAATAAAGCTGCGTTTGGATCTCAACCCTCGTCTTGGAGCAGTTTTGTAACAATAATAACCTAGCAAATAATAGACCCATTTCAAATCTTCCATTTATGTCTAAAATATTAGAAAAAGTGGTGTCCGCTCAATTGTGTTCTTTCTTGCAAGAAAATGATATCTATGAAAAGTTTCAGTCTGGTTTCAGGCCGCACCATAGCACTGAAACTGCGCTCGTTAAAATCACAAATGATTTACTTTTAGCTTCTGACCAAGGCTGTATCTCAATACTAGTTTTACTTGATCTTAGTGCTGCGTTCGATACTATAGATCACACAATACTCTTAGATCGACTACAAAATTATACTGGTGTTCAAGGACAAGCATTAAGCTGGTTCAGATCATACTTATCTGACCGCTACCATTTTGTCTATTTAAATGTTGAAAAATCGATCATAACTCCAGTAAACTATGGAGTGCCGCAGGGATCTGTGTTAGGCCCTCTGTTATTCTCAGTATATATGATGCCACTTGGAAATATTATAAGGAAACATGGAATTAGTTTCCATTGTTATGCTGATGACACTCAAATCTATATTTCATCACGGCCAGATGAAAACGCTAAATTATCCAAATTGACAGAGTGTGTTAAAGATATAAAAGATTGGATGACGCGTAATTTTCTTTTATTAAATCCAGACAAAACAGAGGTACTAATCATCGGTTCAAAAAACCACCCACAAAACCTCTCGCAATACAACTTTAATATAGTAGGATGTCCTGTTACTTTATCCTCTACAGTAAAAGACCTGGGTGTTATACTCGATTGCAACCTGTCTTTCGAAAATCATATTTCATATGTTACAAAAACCGCCTTTTTCCACCTTAGAAACATTGCTAAGCTACGTAATATGCTATCAGTTTCTGATGCAGAAAAGTTAGTTCATGCATTCATGACCTCGAGACTAGATTACTGTAATGCTTTATTAGCCGGTTGTCCTGCATCCTCAATAAACAAGCTACAGTTAGTCCAGAATGTCGCCGCTAGAGTTCTTACTAGATCAAGAAATGTGATCATATAACACCGATTTTATCATCACTGCATTGGTTACCTATAAAGTTCCGTATTAATTACAAGGTATTGCTACTGACTTATAAAGCCCTAAACGGCTTAGCTCCAGTCTATTTAACGGATCTTCTATCGCCCTATAATCCATCGCGCTCTTTAAGATCACTTAATTCAAGGCTTTTGGTCATACCTAGGATATCCAGAACCACCAAAGGAGGGAGAGCATTTTCACATTTAGCTCCAAAACTCTGGAATAGCCTTCCTGATAGTGTTCGTTGCTCAGACTCGCTCTCCCAGTTTAAAACTAGATTAAAGTCGCATCTCTTCAGCCAGGCATTCATATAATATTTTTAATCTTACAGTTCAAATTACAATCCGGCCTCTAGTTAATAAACGCCAGAGGAGAACTGGCCCCCGACTGAGCCTGGGTTCTCCCAAGGTTTTTTTTCTCCATTGGGTCACCTGATGGAGTTTTAGCACACCATTAGGTCACTTGATGGAGTTTTTCGGTTCCTTGCCACTGTTGCCTTTGGCTTGCTCAGTTGGGGATATTCTGGGGATATTTAATTTGATTTTATCAATCAATAAATTCCACTAGAAACAAACCTTGTTGTATTATTTTAATTTAATACTGTGAAGCTGCTTTGATACAATCTGTATTGTGAAAAGCGCTATACAAATATACTTGACTTGACTTGACTTGATTATGATGTAAATAAAATGGGTTCTGTCATAAACTTGTCTCAGTGTTTTCATTTCACACCGACACAGGTTAGGTTACTGGATAGGGGTTTATCGTTTATCCCTTCTCATTTAGTGAAAAAGGTTGACAGGCCGTTGCTAGCAGATCTGGGTCAGTCTCATGACAAAATCAAAAGGGCGGTGTATTTCGGTCCGAGTACTGATATTGACGTCCAAAGCTGACTATTTTGCGAGAGATCGGGGTGGGTACCACCGCCCCAGAAATTGCCCGGGGAAGTATGGGATTTCTTTGAGAGGAACTTGGAAGGGGTCCAGGTAGCCTTATCCAGAGCACAGGCCCCGAGACCTAACTTACCCCCGGAGGAAGTGGAAGCGTTAGAGGAATTAGCTCGCAGACGGTATGTTGTGATTAAACCTGCAGATAAGGGAAGTGCGGTGGTAATTATGGATAGGGCACGTTATGTGCAGGAGGGACTGAGACAATTAACAGATGAGTCCTTTTATTCCAAGTTGTTGGCCCCCATCTTTATGGAGTCGGTACCCTGCATTGAAAGAGTAGTGAATACCTTACTGAGGACAGGTTTCATTTGTAAGCGACAAGCAAATTATTTGTTGGGGGAAGTGAGGCCTAGGCCCAGGCGGTTTTATTTACTTCCTAAGGTTCATAATCCTCTGGATAAATGGCCTAACCCCTTCATGCCTCCCGGTCGTCCGATCGTCTCGGACTGTGAAAGTGAGAGTCACAGGGTGGCAGAGTTTATTGACTTTTATTTGAATCCCTTATCTACCAATCATTTTAGTTACATTAGGGATACCTATTACTTCTTGGAAAAGGTCAAAAGTCTGAGAGTGCCACCTGATGCATTCTTGTTCTCGTTGGATGTGGAGAGTCTTTATACTAACATTGAGACTCCCCTAGGATTAAAGGCAGTGTGAGATTGTTTTGCCAGGTTCCCTGATGCTTCTCGACCGGAGGAGGCGATTTTGGAACTTTTAGAGTTAAGTTTGACTCGTGATGATTTTGAGTTTGAGGGGGACTTCTATCTGCAGATTAAGGGGACGGCTATTGGAAAAAGGTTTGCACCAGCTTATGCAGATATATACATGGCCCAATGGGAGGAAACTGTCTTTCCTAAATGTGAGAAGGTCCCTTTATCCTACTTTTGGTTTCTGGACGATGTCTGGGGAGTGTGGGATGGCAGTCGACAGGAGTTCGAAACCTTGTGTAGAAGCTGCTGCTGTAGTTCGGCTTGATTTCTTCTCAGAGTTTGATGTTGAAGTAATCATGAAGACCTTGATTAGCAATTATACAGTTTATTTTATTAAAACACTTTTGGATGTCATACTGTAGAAACATTACTATAATGAATTATATGAAATTAATAACACACATGACAGTTTAGAAGAGATCAGCTGATCAAAGCACTACACGATGATTATATCGTTATAACACACAGTTCCAGCAGCCAGAGAAAAACTAACATTAAAACATCAAGAGTCAAACTGGACAACTTAAGCAAACACTGATCACCATAATGATGACATCAAACCAAACTATTCATTTCAATAAATCATCAACATCTAAACCTCTGTTAATCTCAATAATAACTTTTCCACACATATGACAGAAATAAAGTAAATTTGGTTAGTAATAAGTGAAGCTGGTAATGTTGTTTGTGTAGTTGTTTAATGAAGTTGGAGCCTGACATCAATTTTTTAGGCCGGCTACACACTGGCTCACTGGCATTAACAGACTGTCTGACGCGGCGCTGCTGCTGCTAGGTGACGATATAGCAAAGACAACGTCAGCAGTTTTGTGGCAAAATATTCCATTCTGTATTGACAGGTGCAATATTTGAAAATCGATAATTATTATTATTTTCTTTTAAATTACATATATATATCTGCATTTATGTCAAAACCTAGAGACTTTCAAACATCAAAATATCATTTATTAATATGTATTCCTGTCAAAATGACATATAAACATCTTTTCCTATTCTATTTTGCCTTGAAACGCTTCCAACACACTTGCGTGTCGTGTGAAAAATAGGTGTTGGTTCTATTTCTAGCATGCACATGCACTCGTTTTCTTCCACGCCTGAGATGTGCGTCTCACGCAGGCAGTGTGCAAGCTCTAACCTGTTAACATGGAAGCCGAAATAAAAACGGACACGCCACACAGCCAGTGTGTAGCCGGCCTAACACGTCAACCCAATTTTCATTTTCAACCAAAATTTGACGTCTAAACGATGAAGTTCATGTCCAATAACATTTCTAGCTGGGGTGACCTCACATTGTGGCCATTATATGAGCACACAGTGAGTGCACTGTAAGGTTACACTTGTGACTCACATTGTGATCATATGCAGAGATCACTGGATGTTAATGAAAAAAAATCTGGCCTTTTATTTAAAAAAAAAAAAAAAAAAAAAACATTTTAATCTAAACATAATTATGTCACTATAAGTGCTCAGAGTTTTTTCTCTGTTTTCTGAGAAGAAGAAAATAAAACAATGAACAATCCTCTGTAAGTTTTTGCTATTGTAAATATTGCTGCAGATTGGCTCTAAACTCATCAGTATTTTATTCTAATATTGTCGGCATCTCTATTTCCTCTGGGTGCTTCGAGTCCTTCCTCCCTGCAAAATAAAAGCATTGACTGACCTCTCGTATGTGTTTTTATCATGATTGCAGATTGTTCCAGATCAGATGAGTGTGAATCATCAGATTGTGTGCGGCTCAAAACTCACCAGCTCTTCTTGCACAGATGATCTGAAGAAGAATCACAGTAGGAGCAGCAAACACTGCCATCTCAACAATAATCACAATCACTGCAGGAAACATGAGAGGAAGAAGAGAAACTGTACATGACTGAAGTCAAGGGTATTCAACTATCAACAGTTATTGATGAAGCATTTACAGACTGACTGATAGTTTAATGTTATAAAGCTGTCAGTATAAATGAACGTGTCGTACCTCTGTATAATGATCCAGCAGTCACACTGACTTCAGTTTCTGATGCTGTATCAGCTGGATCTGTGGATCACGTCTGTTAGTTCAGTTCAACACATAATGCCACATATACACAACATCATCATCACATAATACTGGAGCTTCACATCACAGAAATGATGAATATGTGCACGAGTCTGTCATCTATTATCTTCTTACTTCACTCTCAAGCTGTCAGGAGGAGAATCACTATCGCCATTCACCATAAATAAATCTATTTGATGATCTATTTTATTCATTCATAGATATTCATGTTAAGTGAGGTTCTAGCACACTTGCATTTCTAAGTTTGCAGAAACATTGAAATGTGGAATATCTATTTATTGATGGCATCTAAAATATACAACGTTTCCTGTATGAAAACATTCAAATGCACAAATATTGAGGAATCCTTCAAGGTTGATGTGTGTGACAGTGATCATGTGATCATGAACCGTGTGTAGGAGATGCTGCTGTACTTCTTTCATACACACCTGGAATCAGTGCTGTTGCTGTAGTTGATGTTACAACTGTTAAAAACAAGATGGAAATATGATTACACAATGTCAAGGCATTTATTTTACAAACTGCTATACCCTTATGAAAAAAAAGTATACTTCAAGTTCATTTTATGAAGTATACTTGAGTAATGTTCAAGTATGTTTTAAGTATACTTTATGTAGTAAGTATACTAATGTCAATATGTACTAGTGGTAAACTTGTAAGTGTACTATTTTAATACCACTTGGGACTAAATTGGCCCACTTGAAGTATATAAAAGTATATGTTTAAGTGTACTATAAGTGTAACAGTAGTAAACTTTAAGTGCACAACTAGTTCATAATTATGTTTCTCATTTGTACTGCAAGTGAACTTATGGGTATACTAGTAGTTCACTATTTTAATACTTGTAGCAACTTTGAAGTATACTCTCAGTAAACTACTAGTTTAGTAGTTTTATACTACAAGTTTTCTTTAAGTGAACTTAACATTATACTTATAGTTTACTATTTATATACAATTTTTGCACTTGCAGTAGGCCTATACTACTATGTTCAAATGTTATCTTTTATAACTGTACTTTAATTTTAAAAACCTTTTATTAGCTTCATGCATCCTTTTTTATCAACACTTGAATGTCGGTAAGTTTCATAAAGAAAGGCATCATTTTAAACAAAATAGTTGAGGAAATCACATTTTTGTCAAAGACTACGCCTTGATCAGATTCAGAACGATGATCAAACACCGATGGAGTAAATCGAGTCCGACACCCCCACAGCTTCAGTCGTTTTCTCTTCATGGGTTACGCTTCATTTGGAAACATTAAGCAGTTTTGATTTACAAGCTGTTTAATGTTTGATGATTACATTATTTTACATTTGAGTGAGCATTGATCACTTGTTTCAGCTTCTTCTTCTCCTGTGTTTTGATCCGGAGATTCTGCACTAGAAGATGTGTCATAGCGCCCCCTACCGTATACCAGTGAAAACATGGATAGCTGGAAAATTCAGTCAATGGTGGGGAAAAGTTGAATTAAAGTAAATTCCTATGTGCACTACCAGTGGACTAGCCTACACAAAAATTCAGATACGCAGAATTAGAAACATATCTGTTTTATATCAATATTTTAATCAATATTTTCAAACAAAGTTTTATAAGACTGAATATGAAAAAAGATGTAAAAAAAAGTATATTTAATAGGCTACTCGATCGAAAGAGTTAACACAACTACAAGTCAAGTATACTTTGAATAATTAAACTTTTAAAGCGACTGGAGCTGCAGAAGATGAATGTTCAGACACATCATCTGTAGGACATTAACATCATATGTTCATATCGATCATGACCTGCAGTTTGTGTTCCATCATCACAGTTTACAGTGGCAGTAGTTGAGAAGAGACTGGACTGTATAACTGTGTAACTGTAGGACATTAACATCATATTTTACAGTGTTGTTTCTCACCTGAATACTTGACAGTGTATCTGACTGAGGTCTTGAGCTGATAATACTGAGTAAGCTGACATCTCCACTCTCTGTTGTCATCTTCATTCAGGAGTGTTGTAGTCAGAGTGAGGATACAGAGATCTTGAGCTGATGATGATGATAATATCTGATATCTGGAGTCTGTCTTCAGATCAACACCAGCCTGATTCACCCACAACAGCCTAACTCCCCTAGAACGGACCCGATCATCACAGGAGTATCCAGCATATAAATACAACTGACAGGAGAGAGTCACAGAGCGGCCTGGACTGATCTCAGTCTGTGAGGATGAAGATGATGATGATGATGATGGAGACACTGAAACTGAACACAAGACACAAATCACAGACTCTTCAATCATCATCTGAATTTAAAGGGAGAATCTGCCCTTTTTACATTGACCACATAATCATAAACTTACCATGAAGAACATGCAGATAAACATCAGCATCAGGTCCTTGTTGTTCTCCATTCACATATTGACTGCAGTAGTAAATTCCATAATCTTCTACTGTGACGTTCTTGATGTTCAGAGAGCAGTCAGACTCCAGACTCAGTCTCTCATGTCTCTTTGAGTGTTTATTCTTTATCCCTCCAGTAATCAGTTTAACTATCCCTGAATGTCTGTTATTGTAGGCCCATGTAGTTGATTTGCAGTCAGAAAGAGCTTTATTACAGGACAGAGAGACATTTTCACCAGAACTGATGAACACACGATCCACTCCACTGGTTCCTGAAACACAGTATATCTCAGTGATCATTATGATATTAAAGGAGAACTTGGTAACTTTTTTAACTTAATAAAACTGTCTAGAAATCATTTGGATGGTTAAACAACCTGTTCTGGTGATATTGGTGACTTTCCCCGCTCCCCCCAGCGTTCCCAGGCGGAAAACCAACCTTGCAACTTGGGCACTACCGTCCCGGCAAGATAGAAATTGGAAGTCTCGTGAGAAGCGAGAACGAGAACAAGATCGAGCGCGAAACACAAATTGCTTTACGGCAATTCGACATAAACACACACGCATGTATGATCAGGGTTCGAAATGAGGGGGATCTGGGGGGTCCCGGACCCTCCATAAGTCATTAGGGACCCCCCATAAGAATTTATTTTTGGATTTTGGGGGGTCCCCTACAAATATAATAACATTAAAAATAATTGTGAAAATGATAGGTCTTTAGTGACGTTTTATATTTATAACAGTAATTAATTTATTTCCTAGCGCGAGGCAGCAATCAGGGCAGCTATTAGCCGAGTGAGTTCCTATACAGCGTCACAGATTGTTGTTGCGGTCCTCCCGCAGACACGCACTCTAGCTGAACGCGGCAAAACCAAACCTCACAAAGAGTGGAATCCTGTAAGTGCTTCGATTATATTTATATCTATATAATTGCTTATAGTAAAATATTAGGAGTTCGAGTTCCTATATCAAAAGTTGCATTAACTAGATACCCAGTGTATAATGATTAGAAGAGTACGTTTGTCAACGTTTCTTGTTAGCTAAGTATGTGTATGAAGCCAAATGATCTGCCAGCTAACAGCAGACTATGGAGGCTTGTTTCTTACCTAAAAAAGGTAATTCTGACTTTTTATCTCAGAATTATGTGATATAAAGTCGCAATTGCAGGTTATAAAGTCAGAATTGCGTGATACAGTCGTAATTGCGAGAAAAAAAGTCAGAATTCTGACTTTATATGACGCAATTGCGACTTTATTTCAAGCAACTCTGACCTTATATCTCTCAATTCTGACTTTATTTCTCAGAATTGCGAGATATAAAGTCAGATTTGCATGAAATAAAGTCGCAATTGCATGTTATAAAGTCAGAATTGCGAGATGTAAACTCGCAATTGTGAGATAAAAAGTCGCAATTATCTTTTAAAATGTTTTATTCAGAGTTAGAGGGTTACCTGTTAGATTATAGCCACTTCTCCAGACACCACTACAATACTGGGCCTAGCCCAAACCATGAAAAACATCCCAAGACCATATCCCACCTTCAACACTTCAACATTGCTCCATATAATTTTGCCTACATTAGCAAGGTAGTCTTCAGAATTTTTTATAATTTAATAATTAAATTTTAGGGGACCCCCCCAATAGTCCTAAGTCATTTCGAACCCTGTGTATGATGTATTACCAGATTACCCACTTCGGTAGACACAGCTCCACACGATACAGTTGGCTTGCCCCGATCATAACAAACGCACATGAGCAGCGGTAGAGAGGGAGGAGGAGGCCGCCGCAAGTGAGTTTTTTACGACTGTGTTGTGAAATATACGCCCCCCCACAGCTGTAGGGGGAGCTCGTGGGGGAAACACGCGACAACATAAGGGAAAATCAGCGAAGAAGTGACTAGAGTTCGCTAGAGTTGCCGAGTTCTCCTTTAATAAATGATAAAACATAAACCCCACCAGCATACAAAGCAGAAGATTCAAATCATACAGTCTTTTTCCGCTGTTTGATAGCTAATGCATTCATTAACATTTATAGATAAACCAAATCAAACGCCTCTTTAAGAAGGAATAAGAAATACTCTGACTTTGAAACAAATTTAAATAATATAATATCATCATATCTTGAACTTTTGATTTCAGCTTTGTCATAAACATTACTGGACGGCACAGGATGAGTTGATCCTCCTCTTCAACCGTAGAAATACAGTAATAACTGCCCTTAAAAGCTCTTTATCTGTTCTGTGTTTCTCTCTTTCCTTCAGACTCACCCTACTGTGACTTATGCACAGCTAAATACTAAATAACAACTCAAAACCCACAAAGAATATTTGTGGAACAGTTCCCAAAGGAAGGAGCAAAACTCAGGGAAGGTTTGCTGGGATCAGTAGTTCACTCTCCATCCAGACACAGGCGTGATGATACTGTACTTCTGTTCTCTGACCACACAACATCACTTCACTGAGCTGAACACTCGTTGTGTGTTTGACAGCAAGTTTATGATCAATCATGAGCTGAGTTTGGGAAGTAGTTAACAGTGAATTTGATCATGATTAGGGCCCTCTCAAGTAAAAGTCATGACAAAATAATGCATTAACAAATCATTTAATACAATATGATTAAACATGCACTAGGAGAATATGTGTATTCCTTTACACCACCAGTACAACAAAACACAAGATAAAGGTTATTTGTAGTTCTGTTACTCACAGCGCAGTCACTGTGTGCTCATACTATGATCTCGATATCAATATTGGTAGAAGCGCTATATAAATGAAGGTGACTTGACTTGACAATATGAGCTCATCCCAGATAGAAATGTTGTTGTTCTATGAATGTTTTGAGAGCATTATGTTTTGTTCTTGTAATGTTTTCTGTAGATAATTGTATTTTTGTTCCCAGAATGTTCTCCTAAAAGGAAGGATAACACTCTCTAAACATTCTTATACAGTTTTAGCGGGAAGTTTCCCAGTAGACACAGGACTGAACCATCTTTTCCTCATATGTCTCTAGTTTCCTGTTTACACTCAATATGACCCCAAAAATGTATAGAGTGATTGTATTTTTTATTTAATTTAATTTTTTTACATTTTTAATAATACACGTAATATATCATTTTGTTGGTTTACTTCTCATCTATACATTAATGCTATGTTTATAGCATATAGTACTAAGTACTATAGTACTATAGGTACTAAACCTATGCGCGTGAACTCGACAATCGATTACTATGGCCTTCCACCGAAAACAGGATGTAAACAAAGGTATGAGCGCTGGCTGAATTAACTTCATTTTTATTAATATCTCTAACATCTACTGCAGTCAGATCCACCCGTGTTCACTCGGAAGGAATCACTCACATTTTCTGTGCACTTGTAATGACACTTAAAGGATGTTAAGAGGCTAAAAAGCAGGCTTACTACTTGCCCCATTGAAGTCAATAGGGTGCAAATTTTAAAAATAGAATAACTCGGTGTAGGCAACACCGATTTTTGTCGTTGTTCTCTGTATTGACAGCACTCCAAATGTACAAAAAAATGAGCTCAATGTTAAAATTGACCGGAGTTCTCCTTTAATGATGATCGAAATGAATCATGAGTTGTTTCTGGATATTGATCTAGGTCTGAGATGCATAATTCTTCATCTGCTGGTTAGATTTTTTTTTTTTTTGCAGATAATATAGTTTTGCCAAAATTAATTACCATACACTTCCAGCAGAGGCCCCATAGAGATCCATTCATTTTTTTGGATGTACTGACTGCTCTTATAACAGCTTTTGTTATATATATATATATATATATATATATATATATATATATATAAACATTTTAAAATACATGAAATCATACAACAGAACACATGTTACACCTGTAGAACATCCTGGTGTTCTGTTATTGGACTTCTGTGCTAGTTACAGCTTGTCCATAACGAACACCATGTTCAAGCATAAGGGTGTCCATCAGTGCACATGGCACCAGGACACCCTAGGCCAGAGGTCGATGATCGACTTTGTGGTCGTTTCATCCGACCTCCGGCCGAATGTCTTGGACACTCGGGTGAAGAGAGGGGCGGAGCTGTCAACTGATCACCACCTGGTGGTGAGTTGGATCCGATGGCGGGGGAGGAAGCTGGACAGACTCGGCAGACCCAAACGTACTGTGAGGGTCTGTTGGGAACGTTTGGCCGAATCTCCTGTCAGAGAGATCTTCAACTCCCACCTCCGGCAGAGCTTCGACCAGATCCCGAGGGAGTCTGGAGATATTGAGTCCGAGTGGACCATGTTCTCCACCTCCATTGTCAACGCGGCCACTCGGAGCTGTGGCCGTAAGGTCTCCGGTGCCTGTCGAGGCGGCAATCCCCGAACCCGGTGGTGAACACCGGAAGTAAGGGATGCCGTCAAGCTGAAGAAGGAGTCCTATCGGGCCTGGCTGGCTTGTGGGACTCCTGAGGCAGCTGATGGGTACCGACGGGCCAAGCGGACTGCAGCCCGGGTGGTTGTGGAGGCAAAAACTCGGGCCTGGGAGGAGTTCGGTGAGGCCATGGAGAAGGACTATCGGTCAGCCTCGAAGAGATTCTGGCAAACCGTCCGGCGCCTCAGGAGGGGGAAGCAGTGCCCTACCAACGCTGTTTACAGTGGAGGTGGGCAGCTGTTGACCTCGACTGGGGATATCACCGGACGGTGGAAGGAATACTTCGAGGATCTCCTTAATCCCGCCGTCACGTCTTCCATTGAGGAAGCAGAGGCTGAGGGCTCGGAGGCGGACTCGTCCATCACTCAAGCTGAAGTCACCGAGGTAGTCAAGAAACTCCTCGGTGGCAAGGCACCGGGGGTGGATGAGATCCGCCCTGAGTACCTCAAGTCTCTGGATGTTGTGGGGCTGTCTTGGCTGACACGCCTCTGCAGCATCGCGTGGCGGTCGGGGACAGTACCTTTGGACTGGCAGACCGGGGTGGTGGTCCCTCTTTTCAAGAAGGGGGATCGGAGGGTGTGCTCCAACTATAGGGGGATCACACTTCTCAGCCTCCCTGGGAAAGTCTATGCCAGGGTACTGGAGAGGAGAATCCGGCCGATAGTAGAACCTCGGATTCAGGAGGAACAGTGTGGTTTTCGTCCCGGTCGTGGAACACTGGACCAGCTCTATACCCTCTACAGGGTGCTGGAGGGCTCATGGGAGTTTGCCCAACCAATCCACATGTGCTTTGTGGATTTGGAGAAGGCATTCGACTGTGTCCCTCGCGGCGGCCTGTGGAGGGTGCTCCGGAATTATGGGGTCCGGGGCCCTTTGCTAAGGGCTATCCGGTCCCTGTACGACCGGAGCAGGAGCTTGGTTCGTATTGCCGGCAGTAAGTCAGACTTGTTCCCGGTGCGTGTTGGACTCCGGCAGGGCTGCCCTTTGTCGCCGGTTCTGTTCATAATTTTTATGGACAGAATTTCTAGGCGCAGCCAGGGGCCGGAGGGGGTCAGGTTTGGGGACCACACGATTTCATCTCTGCTCTTTGCGGATGATGTTGTCGTGTTGGCCTCATCAAGCCAGGACCTCCAGCATGCACTGGGACGTTTGCAGCCGAGTGTGAAGCGGCTGGGATGAAAATCAGCACCTCCAAATCCGAGGCCATGGTTCTCAGTCGGAAAAGGGTGGTTTGCCCGCTTCAGATTGGTGGAGAGCTCCTGCCTCAAGTGGAGGAGTTTAAGTATCTTGGGGTCTTGTTCACGAGTGAGGGAAGGATGGAACGGGAGATTGACAGGCGGATCGGTGCAGCTTCTGCAGTAATGCGGTCCCTGTACCGGTCTGTCGTGGTGAAGAAGGAGCTGAGCCGCAAGGCGAAGCTCTCGATTTACCAGTCAATCTACGTTCTTACTCTCACCTATGGTCATGAGCTGTGGGTCATGACCGAAAGGACAAGATCCCGGATACAAGCGGCCGAAATGAGCTTTCTCCGCAGGGTGGCTGGGCGATCCCTTAGAGATAGGGTGAGAAGCTCGGTCACTCGGGAGGAGCTCAGAGTAGAGCCGCTGCTCCTCCACATCGAGAGGGGTCAGTTGAGGTGGCTCGGGCATCTTTTCCGGATGCCTCCTGGACGCCTTCCCGGGAAGGTGTTCCGGGCATGTCCCACCGGGAGGAGACCCCGGGGAAGACCTAGGACACGCTGGAGAGACTATGTCTCCCGGCTGGCCTGGGAACGCCTCGGTGTCCCCCCGGAAGAGCTGGAGGAAGTGTCTAGGGAGAGGGAAGTCTGGGCATCCCTGCTTAGACTGCTGCCCCCGCGACCCGGCCCCGGATAAGCGGTAGAAGATGGATGGATGGATGGAAATCATACAATGTTCACAAGTTCCGTCGTTATCAGCAGTTACGAGTCAGTGTTTCCCGAAACCATCTAACGAACATTCACAAACAGCATCGCAAAGTTCATATTCATATGGTTCAGATTCATCTGCAGAAGAACCACCATGATATAAATTCTACAAATTTTGAATTGAAAGAAATAAGAAAGCTATAAGAAATTGAGATTGAGACCAAAAATGCAGCATGTAACTGTTAAAAAAACTGACTACACGCTTGTTTATAAGAAAGATTGGGAATTATTATCTCATTTATGTGTCCAGCGCTGTCCCATCACGTCAGCTGTCAAAAGAAGGAAAGACTCAGAAGAATCAGACCCGAAGACTCAAGAGATGAACTAATCATTTCTCTTTCCGGTACAGAACCCATAGGATTTTACGCATGCGTCGTCACAAAATGAATATCACAAAAGTCATATTAAGAGACAGCTATCAGCTCCACACGCGACGCGAGTCCCGCGGATATAAAAGGAATATGGACATTTCATTCTACCGAACGCAAGTGCAGAATTACTACTCACAGGTCAGTTTATTAGACAAATTAAACTTGTGAGGTAACGCAGCGCTGTTTCACTTGGTCTAACATTACACTAGCACACTAAACTGCATTTGAATGTGTTGAAATTTGTTATTCTATGTGTTAGTTTGTCTGTATGAGACTAGCAGTAAGCTAGATCAACATTAGAATAACATACAGATCATATTCTAACATTTTATCATTGTTGAACTATATAATATTGATTAGTTTTATGTAAATGTGCTCACCTGTTTAATAAAGTACATGTAGGAGCGGTCGAAGTCTCGGACGTGGAGCTCTCGGCATCTCGAAAACACCATGCTGATATTGATTCTCGTTTTAGTTCTCCTTTTTTATCCAAAGTCTGCTTGCCATGGTCCATAATGTTTGAACTAAACAACAACAGCGTGCAGATAGAGATTACGAACTACACAGTGGTCCACGTCTGTCGCCTTGGTTACTATCAGAGGGCTCTGGTTGCTATGGCAGTACGAGCGGGAGAACGTGGATATGACGCCATTGACGGCGACAAAATGGAAAAAAAGAAACGTGACGTGTCTTCGAATTAAATTACAAATTTCTCCTGGTTTTAAAGTTGTTGGAAACAGTCGGGATAATGTAAGTATACAACATTTGGGTTGTCTATATTAACAGATTTAGGTGGGATAGGCCTTGATAAACAGTTGTTTTTAATGGAAAAGCCCTTTGAGGAAAAGGCACGTTGTTTCTTTCCTAACTTTTACATGTCAGTAATTAAATCATGGAAATATTTAAACTTTACAAGAACAGAAGATGTGCACTATGGGGTTTCAGAACCCTTGTTTTTTAATCCCCTTATAAAACTACCATCTAATTTGTCTTGTTTTGTTCCACAGTTTTTAAATGCTGGGGTCAGTAAAGTTATGGATTTAATTGATTTGACACAAGGTCAGTGGCGAACTGTGTTATCACTTGCTGCACAGGTTGGAATTAAATCTCTGAGAACTGTGGATAGGATAATCAAGTGTATTAGGGATGCTTTTCCCTACACCTCAGACATTTCCTGAGCTGAAGGTGACCCCTAGAGATGGGAGAGTTGGGGGTAATATAAACCAGAATACATTGTTGAAGGGATATGGGGATTTGTTTTTTCATGATGTGGCAAAGAAAAATCTTTATTATATTTGTGTCAAATCTGTGCATGTTGGGCATTTGCAAGGAAAAACAGATACTAAATGGAGGGCTAAGATCTCTATTTGTGAAGAAGTACATCCATCATGGAGAGTATTGTATAAACCTCCTATCTCGAAGCGATGTGGAGATCTTCAATGGAGAGTACTTCATTGTGCTATAGCCTCAAATAGCTTGGTTTCAAAATTTGTCCCTTCTGTAATGCTCATGATACTGTTTTTCATATGTTTTTTGAATGTCCAAGACTTGGTCCGGTATTTGTAATACTAGAAAAGTTGATCACAAAATTAGGTTTTTCATATAGCAATACCTTGTTTATACTGGGATATAAATATAGAAGGTCATGGCAACAACAATGTGTTCTTGCCAATTTTTTAATTGGCCAGGCTAAGTTAGCCATTCTGAAATCCCACCAGTGTAAAAATGCAGGAACAGAGGTTGATATGGTTGCTATGTTCAGGTCTTTAATAGAATCTCGAGTGACCATTGAGTATACATATTACAAATACACTGATAATGTTGCTTTGTTTGAATGGAGATGGAGTGTGAGAGAGGCACTCTCTCTCTCTCTCTCTCTTTACTTCCTCTTTTCTTTGTCTCCTACTCTCTCTCTCTCTCTCTCTCTCTCTCTCTCTTTACTTCCTCTTTTCTTTGTCTCCTACTCTCTCTCTCTCTTTTTCTTTCTCTCTCTCTCTCTCTCTCTCTCTATCTCTCTCTATTTCTCAGGAAACATTTACATGTTGGGTAAGATTAATGGTACAAGTTATAATCTCATTCATCTATTTCGTAACTATTTTTAAGTGTAACAATAACCATATTTTGTTATTAAACCTTTTCAATTACAAATAATGTGCTAACTAGTTTTGATTTGGTATTGACTTTGAAGTGCTTCATATTGCAATACAATATCATCCCTCTCTACAGCAACGCTCTCCCACATATATAGCTGTTGTAACTGCGCTTATTTCCGTCGTTGGTATAAGTGGCAGTGGGTGGAATAGACAAGAAATGTGCAGTTTTCTACCATCTTGCTGACAACGTTTCTTTAGTCATTCGGCAGTCTTGCAGACTGAACCCCTGCAGGACATCCACCCTTACAGGCTATTCTTATTCTCACACACACACTAACCCTACACTACTCTTCACTTTAGGTCCCACAGTGACACGAGTCACACACACACACACACACACACACACACACACACACACACACACACTAACACACAGCCATGTAATAAGCGGGATAATGTAGAGCGAGGCGGTTGTTATAGCGAACCCCGACAGGCGAAGCGGAGTAAGCCTGAAGGGGTTGTATATTCGCTATAACAACCGCCTCGCTCTACATTAAATAAATCAATTTTATTGGCTACCAATAAAGGCTACCCAATAAATCAATAATTTCACACAAAATATTGATTTAAAAAGGAGTTTATTGATTTAAAAATGATTGTATTGCTTCTGCTAAAGAAAATAGTCCGTTCCGTCTCTACGGTTAGAATCCTGCGTCCATAGCAACGCTCTGTTTATCATGGCAACGGTGTGTGTTATACTCAGCAGCGTCAGATATCAAGAAATAACACACCGCTGTCTACATTAGAATTCAACCAAGCCATGTAATAAATATAGTTACAGATATCATTAGGAACATAACATCATCAGCTCCTGTGGTTATACTTCCTCTATTCTGACCAACTCGGTGTTTAAATTCTCCTAGGGTTGCTATTGGTGACACTGTCCCACTGTGAAGTGTTGAAATGTGTGAGAAGCGCATATACTGTTAAATATGTTTAATATTATGGATTAGATATTGCAGTGTCCAGTACTGAAGTATGTAAGTTATTACTTTAGTGTCTGACATCAGCGACCAGCATCCACCATATCTGACCTTGGAATTTCAGTAGCTTGGAAATGGATCTTGTTTCCATCACTTTCGGCCTGCATGCGTACACTTCGAGCATCCTTCATTTGCTGTCTAATGTTGACAAGACTATGAGGTGTGGGCCTTTGGCTGTCATGAGACACTATCTGTCACTCAAATGTGCTTTGACTCATTTCCTCTTTCCATAGCTGTTTTTTCCTCTTCGTCTCTGATGACTTCATTAGATTTGGGCATGGTCTCTCAATCAAAACACCATACGGACATGCCAAGACAGAGTGCAGAGCCACTCCTTCCCTGTTTTGTTCTGCTAAAATATATCCATCTTCTGACATAATCTCCGGTTCACTCAGGACATGGATCATCTGGGTTTGGTGGGCGATTTGATTTATAACTCTTATTAACCCATTCCTCTCCTGTCCTCCGGTCATTACGCTCGCCTCATCTGTCCGGCACCTACAATCAGTCTGTTTGTGAACTCTCTTCTCCTCCTTGAGTTAAGGCTTTGAACCTACCAGTAGCCTACTTTGAGTTAAGAGCTTAGATCGGGCCCAAAAATCAAGCCTGACCCTACCCGAGCCCGTGCACGTTGTGTCCGAGCCCGGCCCAGCCCGACACAACACAACACAACACAACACACTAACTGTAATTATGAGCCCGAGCCCGATTTAAACCCGACCATTTTTTTAATACGTGGGCCGTTATAACCAGGGGCGGCGCCAGATCATTTTTTAACACAAGTGCTAGATATATAGCCAATATAAATACTATTACAAAAATTGATTTTATTAATACACTAGTGTTTTCTGTCAGTGTCGGTTGCAAAGATGAAGTTGACGATTGCCATCTCTGTACAATTGAACGTGCATATAGAGAGAAATGCACATGATGGATTACATAATCAGAGAGTAGCCTATTTCTTTTCGTTTTGAATTGTTTCGTTTATAGACATTACAAGCTTCGATGTATTCCTCATGTCTGTGAGGCATACGCTGAGTTTCGGTTAATTTATGATGAGATGCGCTCCAGTTCACGAGCAATGCAAGTGACTGAGCGGGCACCTCCATGATTAGGCTACTATATTGTCTGATTTGCTTCTTATTTATTAAATCCAGGCAATTGGTTGATAAAAAAATTATATAAATTAAGAAACAATTTATACAAAACAAAAATTCACTTTAAAGAAATGCTTTCTACAAAAATACACCACTCTTCACTTTAGGTCCCACAGTGACACAACTAAGGCCATGGGAGTTGTGGCAAGTTAGAGTCAGTAGTTTCTTCCATCATTTATTAAGACATTGGCACTCAAGATGTTATGCTGTTGCACTGATGTCACGTTGAACCTTATGTTCGCGCTAAGTAGATACCGCCAATGCGCTAACAGGGGCAAACAAAACAAGTTCAAAACAAAACGCGTGCTGTACTGTGATTGGTGGCTCGTTTGACCAGTTACGTTTTTATCCACTCATAAATAAAAAGGAACGACTGATTTTGAAAATGTAGTAGAGTAAAAAGTAAGATATTTGACTTTGAAATGTAGTGGAGTTAAAGTAATAGTCTCCCCAAATTGAAATACTTTAGGAAAGTACAGATACACAAAAGAGCTTCTTAAGTACAGTAACGAATTACATTTACTTCGTTACTGTCCACCACTGGGAATAATACAGTATGATCTGTGTGTATCAATACACAACTCTGAGATCACAACGTGAATGTGTGCAAGAATAAACTGAGCATGTTCAAATGAACTCTTTCCAGACTAATTCCACTAAATGTCTTTAGAGAAAATACAGATTTCTTTACCTGTGAGAAGTGAAGAGAGAATGATCAGTCCCAGCAGACACAGATCACACTTATCAGCCATTTTCTGTTTCTGTCAGTCTTCCTCTTCATTAGATATAGTTACAGCTCTTTCTCTTCATTATATATAGTTACAGCTCCTCCTTTAAACATCATCAGCTCCTCCTGTGGTTATTAACTTCCTCTCATCTGACCAACCGCGATTGCGTCAGGATCACACGTCATCTACACTGTAAAAAAAAAAAACACAAAAAAAAACGAGCAAATGCATGGCAGCACAGGGTGCCAAACGTTTGCCATTAATGAAAATAATGGTAAAACCCCATGAACTGAAGTAACATGTTTACACAGCAACATGAAAAAAGATTATTGACCATATAGTACTATAAAATGTTTAAAACATAATCTGAAATAACATATTTTGTCTGTATAATTGCAAATACATGCATAGACCATTAAATGTAATGGCATTATTTGACTGTAAGTTCACGTAACATGTTTAAACCCTTATTTAATAAAACATGTTTTAACTGTAAATGTAAAAACATGGTGTAGCAGTTGTTTAACTAAACATGATTTGAATGTAGAAATAAATGACATGTTGATACCATTACTTCATAAAGCATGTTTTGACTGTAAACTGAAATCATGTTTTAATCATTATTTAACAGAGTTTGACTGTAAATTGAAATAACATGTGTTGACCGTTATTTGAAAAAATGAACTGTGATGGACCATAATTTTGAAAGGCATGTACAGCATTTTGATTTTGATTATGGCTTACAGATAATTTTATATGTAGTTCATGAAATGTATGTTATATGTCACACAAAAAGTCATTAGAGAAAATCATTTGTATTTTTCCCTCTTTATTTTCTTCTGTTACAGTAGTTTCCATTGTAAATAATATACGATATTAAAAACTTAAATTAAAAAAACTTAATTAAAAATTATAAACAGTGCTGCAGTACCATCATCTAAACATTGCTTATATGCTTAAAATACAACATTGACAATTCAAATTAATTTCATTATTGCATCTTCCACAAACTACACTTCGAACAGAACAGTGGTCTCCAATTCAATCTCCATGTTGATGCCTTTAAAAAATAAGAGAGAAAATGGTTATATATCATACATCACATATCTATATTCATTATCATGTCTGATCATGTTACTCTTTTTAGATGTTCTTGCGTTTCTTACATAAAAAAAAATATTGTTTTTTACTTAAAAAAATATTTGTTCATTAAATATGTAATGCACTTACAAATTTTCTGATGGTCCACGACACCTTACTTCTTCAGACAGTTTAGTGATGTGACCTCACCCACTGACAAGGCCAAGGGTGCACTGCAACAGCAGAAACAACGTAAATACAGTAACACTTGTTGATTACAATTTTATATTGTACATTTTTGAAATGACTAAAGATGGCGCCGCAGTGTTTGGCACGCCGTCCTTTTCTGTTATGTTTGCTAGCGATCATTGTGCTAATCCCTGTTTTCATCCGCAATGTGTCATCGATATTTGTGTACGACCGCCTGACACTGTTACAAATACGCGGTAACATGACCACCAACTTGCCTGGGTTTGCTGGAGATTCAAATCTATCGCCATTCCTAGCTTCCGTGCCGGTCTATCTGTGGCGTCCTATTTGTCCGCTGTCTCACAACGGGAGACGCAGGAGACGAGGAAAGAGAGGCGGTTTTCATGTAAAAATCAAAGAATACCTGGCATCTTGTTCCGTCAACATGGGTGTTTTCGGCTGCTTCAAGAATATGTCCGAGCCCGAGGGTTATGGAGGGTTTGATCTACATCGCTTTCTGCAGTATAGCAGCCGATGGCTCCCACCGGTTCTCCCAGACACCTGCTGTCCGCTTCCTCTTCGCCGGTCTGCGCGGATCCACCGGCAGGGCAGCGTGAAAGAGAATCTCCCTCTCAGCCGTGCAGTTCCTCGCCAGACTGGAAACAACAGACCGGTGCGTGCAGCTCTGTTGAACGCTCGCTCAGTCACAAACAAGACGTTTGTCCTGAATGACTTCATCTCCACTCGCGACTCGCGAGTTAGATGTTTTCTTTCTGACGGAGACCTGGATCAAACCAGGTGACAACAGCGCTTTTTCTGAGCTCCCCCCTGGCTATTCTTTCCTGAATACACCGAGAGTGACAAGCCGTGGAGGCGGGCTTGCCACAGTGTACAATCAGAAGAAAATAAACTGTCGCTCCATTCCATGTAAGAACTACAGTAGCTTTGAACTGCAGTTATTCCTGATACAACTGTCTTTCTGACTATCAAAATGCTGTAAAAGAAGCCAAATGTAAATACCTCTCAAATAGCTGTAATCGGCCCCAAGTCTTGTTTAGTACAATTCAGTCTGTTACAAATCCATCTGTTAACGTGTTTGAAAATGTATCTAAATCAACCTGTGACGAGTTTCTCCATTACTTTATTGATAAAGTGGCCTCAGTTAGACAGAGTGTAAACAGCAGTATAGCTGCTGGTTCATACGTGCACCTACTACCACCTTCTCCTCCTGCTGTTTTTGATGTGTTTGAGCCAGTGTCACTCTTTCAGCTCTCCAAAGTTGTCCAGAAGCTGAGATCTACCAACTGTTTCCTGGACATTGTTCCATCTAGAGTGCTTAAACAGGTTTTTGACACAGTAGGACCATGTCTTCTCTCTTTTTTCAACGCCAGCCTTAGCTCAGGGTCTGTCCCAACTGTTTTTAAGCAGGCTGTGGTCAGGCCACTAATTAAAAAACTTAATCTTGACCCATCAGTTCTTCTCTGCTGCAGTGGTTCAAGTCATATCTAGCAGATAGAACTTTTTCTGTGATGATCAATGATCTCTCTTTCTCTCAAGCCCCATTTTCCTCTGGTGTGCCACAGGGTTCCATCCTCGGCCCTGCTCTATTTTCCTTGTACATGCTCCCCTTAGGTTCTGTGATATCCCGGCATAATGTCTCTTTCCATCTGTATGCAGACGATGTACAAATCTATCTGCCAGTTGCTCAGAACTTCCCAGACATACAGTCCATCCAGACATGTCTGCATGACATTAAACATCTAAATGAATCAAAGACTGAATTTATCCTCTTTGATGCCTCTAGTTCAACAAAGGCAGCTTTCGATCTTGCACCTCTGACCACCCACCTCAGTCTTGTAGTCAGGAATCTTGGACTGATTTTGGACAGCAGTCTGAAGCTTGATAAACAGGTAGACTCTGTGATCAGGGCAAGTTTCTTCCAGCTTCGTCGGTTGGCTAAAGTCAAACCATTTCTCAGCCGTAGTGACCTAGAGAAAACAATCCACGCTTTTAGTAGTTCACGCTTGGACTACTGCAACGCCCTCTACATCGGGTTAAATCAGGCCTCTCTGCACCGTCTACAGCTTGTGCAGAATGCAGCAGCCCGGCTTCTTACCAACACCCGTAAACATGACCACATCACTCCTGTCCTGTACTCTCTCCACTGGCTCCCGGTGGAGTTCAGAATCCAGTTTAAGATCCTACTGTTTGTTTTCTGCTCTATCCATGGCCTTGCACCTCTCTATCTGTGTAACATGCTGACCCCTTACTAGCCCAGTAGAGCCCTGCGCTCCTCTGAACAACATCTGCTGGTGGTCCCACGGTCCAGGTGCAAAAAGTGGGGTGATCGTGCCTTTGCGGTAGCGGGGCCAAAACTCTGGAACGCTCTGCCCCTGGAACTACGCTCCATCATGGACCTGCCCCTGTTCAAGACCAGGCTGAAGCAGTATCTCTTTAGATCAGCCTTTGACACCTGATGGACAACTGATTAGCATAATGATTTTATAGATGTGTTGTATTGTATTTTATTTTATTGCATTGTTTTGTATTTCACTCATTTATTTTTTCCCTCTATCTTTGTCTCTGTCCAGCGCTTTGATCAACTTTGGTTGTTGTAAAGCGCTTTTACAAATAAAAATTGATTGATTGATTGATTGATTTAATATTACATGCCAGCATATTTACCCAGTATGATTACCTCACAATGTCGCAGGAAATTTCCCCTTTTGCTTTCTATGGTAGACATTTTTTGGTGTGCGTTTCTGCACTGTTTTGACCTTTCTTGTTAAGTCCCGCCTTCACGCACGCCATTGGTCAAACTGCTTCTCAATCATTGCCCTCGGCCCAACGGCATCAGCCAAGAGACAAAGCAGCAGCCTGTTAACTGCAGGTGGCACATCATGGCTCCAAAACAGCGGAAAAATGCCTCAAGGAAAAAATCCCTGTGTTTTTGTTTTGGTCGGGAAACGTGCTAATTGACATGGCAAATAAACTAAAACACGGAGCGGAGTTTTGTGATTGCTCTCTGAAGACAGTTAAGGGATATGTTAATCATCAAATCTTACACAGACATGAAGCAAATGCTCAATTTCCATGTTGCTTCCCAGAATGCAAATGTAAATTCTCAAAATACAATGCTCTCAAAGCTCATGTTTATCGCCATCACAAAAGACCACATACTCATTTTGATGATTCGACGGGCACGTTTGTTTGCAACAATGCAGACTGTCAACAACAATTTACAGACATGAACAATGTCCTTTCTCATCTCAGGTCACATTTAGCCAAGGGAGAGGTGGTGTGTTGTCCTTTTGAAAAATGTGACAACAATTTCAGTTTAAGATCAAGTTTCACTGCCCATGTTTCACGAAAGCACAGGACGTCTACATTTGCACAATTACGGATTATGGATACTTTATCTGAGCAACCTTCTTCAGCATTTGTTGATGTTACTGAGGATGAGGTTGATGAAAGTGAATTCACAGACTCACTGACGAAATGTAACGCAAAGTCATTGTACATGAAAAATCTCTGCCTGTTTTATATGCAGCTACAAGCCAAATACCTGGTGCCATCGTCAACCATTCAGATGATTGTGGAGGAATTCAGTGGTTTAAATTATATCTGTCATCAGTACACACAGAAGATGTTCAGGGAAATACTCAAGTCAAAAATGGCCCTCTCACAATGTGATATTGAATCTGTGGTGCAGACTTTGCAAGGCCAAGATTTACATTCAGCTTGTAATTCATTACTTTCCACAGAATACCAAAGAAGACAGTATTATCAGAAAAAAATTTCGTACGTGCATCCACAAAGTATGTATCTTGGTCGTGATGAGAACCGAAACCAACGTTATGCACAGTATTCCATTGAAGAACACTTTAAAAACCATGTTAATAGACCCAGTGGTGTGGGAGCAGTGTGCCAAACATCAGCATGTACACTCTTCTGTGTTCTCTGACATCTGTGATGGCTCTGCATTCAAATCCAATGACTTGTTTAAGCAGCCTGAGATTACAATCCAATTTATCTTGTACCAGGATGCCTTTGAGATTGTGAATCCCCTTGGGTCAGCTAAAAAAAGACACAAAATGATTGGAGTGTATTTTACACTTGGCAACTTTGAGCCATTTTACAGATCATGCATTGATAACATTCAGTTATCACTTTTGTGTTATGAGAGAGACTTTAACTATTTTGGTCAAACCAAGATTTTTGCTAAGTTGTTGGCAGATGTCAAAGAACTTGAAGAGCATGGATTTGTGACATCTTCAGGTGACATAGTACGTGCAACAATAGTGGCTATTATTGGTGATAATTTGGGGTCCCACTGCATCGGTGGTTACTCACAGAACTTCAGTACTGCCCAGCATTGCTGTAGGTGTTGCTTGGTATCTCGCAGTGAACTTCAGAATGTGTGTGTAGACTTTCCCAATCGCACAGTTGAGTCCTATAAGGCGGCAGTGGAAACTCTAAGGACGACCGAAGAAAATGTTGTAAATGGGTTGAAGTTTGACTCCATTTTCAACTCTCTACCAAGATGGCGCTGTCCTATGGCGACATAGTGCTGCTCTGTCTGTCGTTATGTTTGTTAGTGTTATGTTTTCGAGTGGATTACGTCTTTGGGCAGATAAAATACGAAAGGCTGGCCCTACTTCACATACGAGACAATATGTTAAACTTTCAAACAGGATTGGACTCTTACGCTGAGGATGTTTGTATCGGATCTGCAGACCTCGGGGTTGGGCGTGCGCACGCCAACTCTAAACCCCAGCGGAAGCCCAGGAAACGGGGCAAAAGAGCTGGCGCTCTGGTCCGGCTTAAACGGCGGAGGCATCGATCTCCACTACCGAGCATTCTGCTCTCCAATGTCCGCTCACTGGTCAACAAATGTGATGAGCTTGCCATCTTGATCAATAGCAGACAGGTCATTGCGGATTGCTCCATTCTGTGTCTCACTGAAACCTGGCTTGGCGCCAGCATCCCTGACTCGGCGGTAAACCAGGACGGCTTCACCCTCTACCGCGCCGACCGCACCGAGGCTTCTCAGAAGGCAAAAGGCGGCGGCGTATGTTTTTATGTGAACGACAGGTGGTGCACGGACACAACAGTGATCGCACAGGCCTGCTCCCCAGTTCTCGAGACGCTTACCATAAAATGCAGACCGTTTTACCTACCAAGGGACTTTACTTCTATCATACTGGTCGCTGTTTATATACCTCCTCAAGCTACTGAGTCTGAAGCAGTCCAACAACTTTCTGCTCATATTACAAATGTCGAAAATTCTTATCCGGATGCTACGGTGTTGATTCTGGGGGACTTTAATCACGTCAACTTGAAGCGGTCTTTGCCCAGGTTTAAACAGCAGATTCGGGTGCCCACCAGGTATGATAAAGTTTTGGACCAGTGTTATTGTGCTATTGCTAATGCCTTTCATGCAGTAGCCTGGGCTCCTTTGGGCCAGTCAGACCACAACGCTGTCCTTCTGATCCCTGTTTATCGTCAGAAATTAAAATCTATAAAAACAAAAACTAAGGTAGTTAAACAATGGTCTTCTCAAGCAATCTGTACACTCAAGGACTGTTTTGATAATACAGACTGGTCTGTTTTTAAAGAGACATGTTATGATCTTAATGAATTTGCTGAGGTGGTTAATGCTTATATCAATTTTACTGAAAATGTATGTGTGCCTACAAAGTCTGTGACTGTGTACAGTAATAATAAGCCATGGTTTAGCAGAGAGATAAAACATCTATGGATAAATAAACATAACGCCTACAAGAGTGGGGATAGAGATCTATACAAGGCGGCTAAATATGACTTTGAGAGAGCTGTTAGTAAGGCCAAGGCTGATTACAGGCACAAGCTTGAAAGCAAATTAGAGGCTAATGACAATAGAGGGGTATAGGAGGGTCTGAGGCAGATTACTAACTTTACTAGCACAGCGTCAGTGGTCAGTGATGATCCTAAGCTGCCTGACAGCCTCAATGAGTTTTATTGTCGCTTTGACAGAAACCATGGTGATGATATCACACAATCGATGAACATCAATACCCCCAGCCCTCCTTTTGTAATAGAGGAGGATGAGGTTAGGCTTTTACTACGAAAGCAGAACTGCAGGAAAGCTGCAGGTCCTGACCTCATATCCTCTGCTACTATTAAACACTGTGCAGATGAACTGGCCCCAGTCCTCACAGATATATTTAACTGGTCCCTGAGGGAATGCATTGTCCCTCAATGTTTTAAGTCTGCTGTCATAATTCCTGTGCCTAAAAAACCTAGCATAAGTTGCCTAAATGACTATCGTCCTGTAGCACTAACATCTGTTATAATGAAAATCTTTGAGAGAATAGTATGTAAACATCTGTCCAGTGTTGTCAGGCTCGACCCTTTCCAATTTGCCTACAGGGCAAACAGGTCTGTTAAGGATTCTGTATCCTTATGTCTTCATTCCATTCTACAGCATCTAGAGGCCCCAGGCAACTATGCAAAGATCCTTTTTATAGATTATAGCTCTGCTTTTAATACAATCCTACCCAGCAAGCTTTTCTTGAAACTTCAGCAAATGGGGGTCCATAATTCCTTATGTTACTGGATCTTCGATTTTCTGGTGCAGAGAACACAAGTGGTCAAAATAGGTAATAACATCTCTAAAGTCAAGCACATTAACATTGGAACCCCACAGGGGTGTGTCTTATCACCTCTTTTATACTCGCTATACACAAATGACTGCACATCACACACTGATTCTGTTAAAATGCTTAAATTTGCAGATGATACAACAGTAGTGGGCCTAATTTCTGGGGATGATGATGTTGCCTATAGAAAAGAGGTCCTCTCATTGATTGAATGGTGTTCCAACCACAACTTAGAGTTAAATGTCTCCAAAACTAAGGAGCTAGTGGTTGACTTCCGCAGAAGGGGGAAGTCGTCCCAGCCCTTGTACATCAATGGGGAGGTGGTGGAGCGGGTGGACAGTTTTAGGTTTTTAGGTACAACGATATCATCATCTTTAAAATGGGATGATAATATAACCAACATTACTAAAAAAGCCCATCAGAGGCTTTTTTTCCTTCGCCAGTTGAGGAAATTTGGGGTAGCCTGTAAGGGTATGTTGCAGTTTTATCGAGCTGCCATCGAGAGTGTTCTTACTTTTTCTATTACTGTCTGGTATGGCAACTCTACTGTCCAGCAGAGGTTGCAGCTAGACAGAATAGTCAATACAGCCTCAAAAATCATTGGCTGCAAACTCTCCCCCATCTGTGAGATCTATGAGGCCCGTATTTATCGGAAAGGCCTAAAGATCCTACAAGATGATACTCACCCTGCTAACTCCCTTTTCTCCATACTCCCATCAGGGAGAAGGATGAGAGCTATTAGGACAAAAACCTCCCGCTTCATCAACAGCACATACTGCAGGGCCATTAAATCTCTAAACAGCTCTCAAACCTTAAACCAGTTCCTCAAGTAGGATGAGAGCTATTAGGACAAACCTAATAGGCACATACCTCATGGAAAATTTTCTCTTAATGAGTCTGCATTATTTGCATATTTTTATTTTTTATACTGATCTTATTATGTGGATGTAAATGTATTTATTTATTTATTTTAAATATATATGTTTTATATTTATTGTTGTAAAGTTGTGGATTTTACGCTCTGCATCTTTACGCAAATTGTCAGTTCTATCTGACATCAGCCACTATAGCCTCCTGGACTGTCATCCAGGTATGTGGTGAGCAGTGTGTCCCCTTTACTTTTATCTGCCTGTGTTAAGTGTTATCCCTTGTGGGATATTGTTTGTGTATATATCTATTTTATGTCTTTGGTTGTATCTTGTTGATGTTTTTTTTTGTTACGAGCACACTGAAGCAAATTCCTAACAACTTGCACCGAGTTGTATGGCAATAAAGTATTGAAACTTGAAACTTGAAACTTGAAACTCTCAAATATTTTCATGTTGCTCAGCCTGGCCTCCCCCCATGCCTTGGCCACGACTTGTCTGAAGGCGTTGTAGCTATTGATCTTGCCATTTTCTTGGAATACTTTGTAAAAAGGAAGTGGTTTTGATATACACAGCTGAACAGGAGACTTGCACAATTCAAATATCTGGATTCTGATGCTGGTTCTGCCCCCTCCCAGATATGTGAAAAAGGCAGAAAGTTTGGTGGTCAAGCAGCTGAGAACTGGTGTCTCCTCAGATTTCTTCCTGTCATAATTGGAGACAGAGTAGAGTCACAAGACCCTGTATGGCAACTGACTGTTAAGTTGAAAGAACTGGTTGAGCTAGTGTGTGCTCCCAAGATTACCACTGCACAGATTGCATATCTCAATGTCTTAATAGGTGAAAATTTGAAACCAAAACATCATTACATGCTTCACTATACGTCACTCATTTTAAGTCTTGGACCTTTGATTCGTTTATGGTCACTGAGATTTGAAAGCAAACATTCCTACTTCAAAAGAAGTGTGAGAAGAACACAGAACTTCAAAAATGTATGCAAGACATTGTCACACAACCATCAACTTCTTCGAGCATATCTTCACTCACGGTCATTTTTTTCACCAAAGCTTAAAAGTGTTGACTTGGCCACATACTCTCCTCATTTGTACAGTGATGCTGTGTGCAAAGCTGTTGAGACAAGCTTGCTTAATGAACCAGACTTTGTTTCAACACGGGTAGAATACAAGGGTACCCTGTACAGGAAAGGAAACTTAATTTGCCTTAAATGTGAAGAGGAGTATTCTATTTTACAGTTTGGACAGATTGAGCTGATTTTCGTGAAAGATGATGAGGTGACTTTCCTTGTGACTCCCTGCCCCTCAGTGTATTTGCATGATTATGGACTTTATGAGATTTTGCCTGCGACATAGGAATTAATTTGTGTAAATGCTGAGGAATGTCTGGATTATTATCCCTTAAATGAGTACAGTTTAATGGGACTGAAGGTCATTACTCTGAAGCACAGCGTTGTTCATCTGTAAAAAGGATAAACTGTCCTCTCCTAACAGAAATGGATGCATTGTTGACTTTTATTGAGAATGTGTTCCCAAACCCTATAACTTCAAAGCTAGCCATAGAGGGTTTGAACAGTCTAGGTGTGGAGACCATAGATGACCTACAGTTTTTGAAAGAGGATGATCTAGGTGGCTTTCTGAGACCGATTGAAGCAAGAAAACTAATAGCCCAAATCCCAAGTAAGTTTTCAAATCAGTGGTTGTTTTTACATATAAACTAGTCAACATTTGAAGCAGATCAGAAAGTTCATTAAGTTCACAAGAACAGGTATTGGTTTTAAGACAACTATTATGAAAGGTTTGATCCACTTTAAATGTTGACTTTGTGTACATATGCATACAATTAGATGAACTGGAAAAACAACACCCCAGTCTCTTTCATTCTGTACTTTGTTAGCTGTACTCTTTACTTGTATTACAGTATATCAATGTGTTTCTTGTTTCTGCAGTATGGTTTTTAATGCAGTTTTTTGTTTATGCCATGTCGATATTGCTTCCACTCTGCAAAACACTGCCAATGATTTGTCTGCTGAATACACTTCTGATGCATCAGGTTCACCTGCTCCTGGATGCTCAATTTCACCATCCAGCTCTTCAAGTGGAAGACGTGAGTAAAACGCTGATACAACATTAAACAATCCACAAACATTTTGAAAGCAAAACATGTAATTTGTCAATTCTTGTAATTCATATACAGAGAATTTGCAATGTGCGCATGCCCAGCCTTTAGCACACCTGGCAAACAAATTGTGCCACACGTGCAGTTCACAGAGCGATATATGTATATGTATATGTATATGTATATGTACAAACCCGATTCCCAAAAAGTTGGGACACTGTAGAAATTGTGAGTAAAAAAGGAATGGAATAATTTACAAATCTCATAAACTTATATTTTATTCACAATAGAATATAGATAACATATCAAATGTTGAAAGTGAGACATTTTGAAATGTCATGCCAAAAAAATTGGCTCATTTTGGATTTCATGAGAGCTACACATTCCAAAAAAGTGAGACATTTCATTCCATGAAAGTGACCCATTTCAAAATGTCTCACTTGCAATTTATGTGAACATGCGATTTATTCTATTAGAACGCCTCATATATATAGGCTGATATGATATTAAAGCTTCCACCTCCCAAGCAACTCCATAGCAACCAAACTTGAGTACCCTAGCAACCGTTTAGCAAGACTTATATCTCTGTATCAGAACATCGTACAGAGATGAGGTTTGGCTCTTTTGACTCATGCTAGCAAACAGCACTTCCAACATGCTACACATGCTAGCAGTGAATAGCTACATGCTAATAGCGATTAGTTAAGTGCTAAATCATTCTAAGAACTCTATAAAAACTCCATAGTAACCATCTGTGACAACTACCTACCACCTAGTAACACCATAGCAACCACCCAAAATACCTTTTGCAACCGCCCCGAATGCCCTAGCAACCGTCTAGCAACACCATAGCAACCACCCAAAACACCCTAGCAACAACCTAGCAACCACCCAGAACACCCTAGCAACCACACAAAGTACCTTAGCAACCACCTAGCAACCACCCAGAACACCCTAGCAACCGCCTAGCAACCACCCAAAACACCCTAGCAACCACCCAGAATACCCTAGCAACCACCTAGCAACAGCATAGCAACCACCCAGAACAGCCTAGCAACCGCCTAGCAACACCCTAGCAACCACCCAAAATACCTTAGCAACCACCTAGCAACACCCTAGCAACCACCCAAAATACCCTAGCAACCGCTTAGCAACACCATAGCAACCACCCAGAACACCCTAGCAACCGCCTAGCAACCAACCAGAATACCCTAGCAACCACCTAGCAACAGCATAGCAACCACCCAGAACACCCTAGCAACCACCCAAAATACCTTAGCAACCACCTAGCAACACCATAGCAACCACCCAGAAAACCCTAGCAACCAGCCAAAATACCTTAGCAACCACCTAGCAACACCATAACAACCACCCAGAACACCCTAGCAACCGCCTAGCAACCACCCAGAACACCTTAGCAACCCACTAGAAAACCCCAACAACTTTTTAACTTTAAACTACTTTAAACTTTAAACTAATTAAAACTTTAAGCTAATTTAAACTTCAAACTAATTTAAACTTTAAACTACTTTCAACTTTAAACTAATTTACTTCAAACTAATTTAAACTTTAGACTAATTTAAACTTTAAACTAATTTAAACTTCAAACTAATTTAAACTTTAGACTAATTTAAACTTTAACCCTCTGGGGACCAAAAACGCGCCCGCGCGGTTTGCTCGGGTTTTTTTTTTTTTAGCAATGAAAATAAACACAAAATGCTCTGTTAATTTTGATCTTTCATTTTCGTGTAATACATCAATCGATCCTGTTCAGTTTCTATTTTTTTTTTCTGTATACTCACAATAAAAATAAAGTGTTTTGCTTTTTGACAAATAAAGAAAAATTAACATGATGTGATTTCTGCCTTCTCTCTGTCAGTAAACTCCCATTTGAAACGCGTTCGAAAATGATCTATAACTCCGCGAAAATTCAGTCAAACAGGCAAACAGACCCACGGGCATAAAGCTTGAGATCGCAGCTTTTAAATGAAGTAATTTATATAAAAAACAAATATTCTCAGCTTCTGTAATCTGTATAAAAAGAGAGCGACTCCAGTCGAGCTCATTACGAGCTAATTCACAAGTAATGTGACCACGCCCCGGAGAGCGCGTGCTATTCAAATGCAAATTCTGAGAACCATTTCAGACTGTGAAACGCCCCCACATCAGCTGTAAACAAAGCGCCGCGAGTGAGGCATAATATAGCCTAGCCTACCTTATGGAGAAAAGATTCCTCAGAACAGTGCTGATATGAGGAGCAATATCTCCTGATAGGAGGAGCAGATCCCGCTGAGGAGTGAGGTAGGCTGTTTTCTTTTCTCAAGTGTTAATGTGGAATAACGTTATGGAATAACGTTAGTGTAGGCCTATGCAAACCGCAAAAAGATGAATCGCATTTCTATAATATGACTCGCCTTTCTGTGAGATGAATGAAGGGTACATATTTGTAAAGACTGTTTAGCCTAAATATGAATCGCGCGTCTGTGTGTGAAAGAATAAACTGCTTTGCTATAGCCTACTGAGATGAGTAAAAATCGACTGGAATATGTTGAAATAAAATGTATTTGTATAAGCAAAGTATTAAACTTCAAATTAGCATTTATATGCCCTAATATTTCATAAAAACAACGTTACAGTCAGTCACTTGTTGACTAGATTTGGGTACAGTTTTTAGGCTACTGTAGAATATACTGCCACATCAAATAAGCTTTTGTTTAGCAATTTCTGCTCATATCTAACGTTAAATATATATAACTATATTATTTATATATATTATATATATTTATATTAAACATCAAACTAATGAATACATATGATAAAATGTAGGCCTATAATCTTTTTTCTTTTTCTTTTTTACAAAGAAAGAGTACACTTGAAATATTGTTGAAATTGTAATTATTGTTGTAATTGTAACATTTTTAATAAAATAGCAAAACATATTTACAAGATAGATGTAAGCGAAATCTTAAATGGTCAATATAAGTCTTCTTCTAAATATATCTTTTGTCCTTGCATTGTGGCTCAGTCAGTGTCACACCTGAATGAATGGCTAATTATGCAGAGTCATTATGCAGAGTGGGTGGGACATGGTAATCTAAGGTGTAAACTACTCCTCCCCCTCGCATATTGGCTTTCCAAGCAAAACCTGTTTTACACCATTTAAATCAATGTATTTTTTTTTGTGAACGATAAAGCAAGACTATTTTCACATAATTTTGAAGCTAGAACTCAAAGGGACAACATCCATTAGTCAAAAGTCTTGTGGACACATATTTAATATGTGTTTTGTGGTCTTAATTCAGCAACTTTTATTTATTTTTTTTCCAATAACCACGCATAAACATTATTCTCTTAAAAATACAAACATCTACATACATGTTGCTCGCATATTATGGTAGGCCTGTTTGTGCTATATAGAGTGATTTTACACCTTTGCCATTAACATGTTTATAAATAACTGAAAAAAGCACAAATGTCAGAGCATGTCAGAACATCTCAAGGACCCCAAAAACACCTTGGTCCCCAGAGGGTTAAACTAAATTAAACTTTAAACTAAATTAAACTTCAAACTTTCCGGTACAAACTTTCTCAAGCCAACTTAAAGTTTGTCTCGACGAACTTTTTTTTTCTAGTTAAAACTTGTTTTTCTTTACAAAATTGTTGTTAATAAATTAAGAATTACACTTATGATGTGATCTGTGTAAAACCTACAGCCATCAGACAGAAGGTGATGAAATGCAGGAAGCAGAACATTCAACACTAACCATGAAAAACGTTATGCTCTAAATGTTAGCAGTTTATTTCAGCATTATATCAGCATAACCTGAATAATACCATTTTCTTTAGAAGCAACAAATAAATCACAGAAATTTCCCTCCATTATAGTAGATAGTTTACCAGTGATATTTTTCCTGGGGCTACCAGCAGTGCTAACTGATCCATGTTAACTAGCCAAAACCTTTTACTCTTAGTTAGTAATGAACTCGTATGTCATTTACAGGAGAGACTCACCTGGAATCAGGAGGAGATACACCAGAGCAAGAGTTATCAGTGACATCACAGGAAACTAAATCATTTACACAACAGTTCAATATGTCATCTTTCATTTCATCAAAACTATGATAACAGCCGTTTATTGCATTATAAACACTGCAAAAATGATACAAATACTTTACAATCTTCACTGTTAGTAGATTTCCACAGATGAAACTCATTTAAAGATAACGTTAGGGACACATGAGTCATCTAACAGAGGTTATTATGAAAGAAAATGTTTCTCACTTCCATTTTCTTGTGTGGAGATTAATTAGTTAGACAATATTAATTACTGAACAAGTGAATCTTTTACCGTTTTGTAGTTTCAGCCGCTGTAAACAGACTCCAGGAGAGTGAAGTGCAAATGCAAGCTGGAAACTTTCTTCTGCTATTTTAGTTTTTTTCCTTCCTCTTTTTAAAGTCTGAGCAACCCCACGCCGAGACAGGAACAACCCGAATGAAACCACTTGCAAATAGAAAAAGATAAAACACTCTCTCTAAAGGATTGGTTAAAGAATATCTAAAAGCATGACTATAGAGCTTACATTACAAATATCAAACGAAACTTTCAGTGTGAAGGGAAACTATGATGGATGGATGGTGTAACATTGAGGATGGCCAGACTTTACCTCCACTGTCCTGAAGAGGGAGCTGTTTTTCAGATCATACTTCTGACACTGTGTTTGTGTTTATCCATGTGCATTAGGTAAGTGTAACTCTATAAACACACACACACACACACACACACACACACACACACACACACACTATCTATCTATCTAGTATGTAGTGTGAGAACAGGTAGTGGGAGTCGATGTTCAAGTGGACAGTCATAAGAACCGTCTCCTCCATCAGTTTCTCAGGTATGATATCTGTCATAACACTAAATCAGTAAGAATTGCACGTTGTACTCTTCAGTGTCATTGATAAACACCACAATTCAGCCTAATAACTCTGCATCTGCCTCTGTCAGCAGTGGCATTTAGTTTTCACTAAATAAAATATTAAGTTCACTGAATTAATTGATACAGCCTTTTGTTAAAGGTACAATATGTAGTTTTTTGCCACTAGGAGTCGCTAACCTCTTCAAAACAATAACAAAGGCGTAGATTGATGACGCAGTGAATGAGAGTGGAACTTGTGAATGAGAGTGGAACATAGGGCTGTGGGAACATAGGGCTGTGGGAACATATGGCTGTGGGAACATAGGGCTGTGGGATCATAGGGCCTAATTTTCAAAATTTTCAGTAAAAAAAAAATTCTTAGAAATGTGGGAACATAGGCCCGTGGGAACATAGGGCTGACCCCCAGATATCAGCTCCACACGAGGACTTTTATTTTACCGAACTAGCAGCTATTCACACCAATCAGTTAATTTAACAAGTTAAACTAGTAAGGTAACGCAGCACTGTTTCACTTGGTCTACACTATCATACTAAACTGTATTTGAGTGTGTTGACAGTTATAATGTTATTCTATGTGTTAGTTGGTTGGCTGTATGAGAGTTCTCATTTTGTCCCAAAGTCTGCTTGCCATGGTCCATAATGTTTGGACGAAACAACATCATTACGGCAACAGCGTCTGCCGCTACACGTAACGCAGTTGTCCATGTATGTCGCCTTGGTTACTATGGCAGTACAAGAACCACTGTTTTAGCATCAAATTATAAGAATTTCAAATTTCATTTGACATTGTATGACCTAACAAAGCCTCGTTTTCTGAAATCACGTGACTTGGCCAGTTTAATATACACTTTAAAACACAGATTTTAAACAGAATATTGAATCTTCGTACCTTTTTATCATTTAATGTTTTATTTGAAAAGGAATAAAGAGAAAAATCTGTCACATGGACTCTTTAATACACAGATAAAATGTATAAAATATTACAGAAACAACTCTAATCTTGTTAATTAATTACACTTTGACTGTTTAATTATGTCACATGAATATAATCCATTACTTTCTGCAGAATGGAAACTCTGAAGATGCGTTTCATTTTTCATCAGTAGTTGTGATGTGGATCTGTCCAGCGATGAGACAAAAGTTGAGTAAAGTTTAGCTTGTGCTTCATCTTACTGTGGCGTCTTGCTGTGGCTACAACAGAAATAAGACACACATTTACATAAATCAACACTACAAATGGTACAAATAATCTCAGAAAAAATATATATTTCTGTAAGTGAAACGACTTGTATAATCCATCTTGTAACAAAAGAAAAGACTGATTAGTATCTATTGACTAGTTGATTGACTACTGAAGATGAAATTGAGAAGACTTGAGAAACTTACGGACAGATTCTCATATTCAGAAGAGCCTGACTGGTGAACAGCAGGTCTGGGATGGACAGTCTATGGGAAAAACACATTGATTATTGATTATTTGACTTTTGAATGCAGCTCTTTTACACGTAGTTTTTGATATTCCTCTTACTGGGAGTGTGTTGTAGAGGTCAGGTGATCTGGACTCGAGGTCAAGACCTGTATATGTGCCTTCACTGGGATCAGTTCTGGGATCAGTTCTGGGATCGTTCTACAGGGAAACAGAGAGAAGTGAAATCAGAGAAAAATGATTATCACCATTAAAAAAAAAAAAAAAAAAAAGAATGAATGTAAAAGATTTTAAATCGCTGTCATGACAATCAAAAGTGTAATCACTCCACAGTCTCTACTCATAAAACCATGTACAAATCTTGAGTGTGTGTATATACTGTATATCCACAACATTCCCCATAATCCTTAGATCAGACTCTCATCCATTATCACATTCACCTCTGTCTCATTACCTTGTTTAACTCACCCTATAATAGCCTGGTTTTCACATTCATTCTCTGCAAAGTCTTGTTTAGTGTTTGTACTGCAATTCTGAGCATTCTGTCTGTTATTCCTGTGTTCTTGGTTTTGATCTCTGCCTGTCCTTGGAGGTTCCTTTTTGCCTGTGTCCCCTGTGACACTGTGACCCCTGTGACCCTGAGACCCTGTGTCCTCTGTGACCCTGTTACCCCTGTGACCCCTGTGACCCTGAGACCCTGTGTCCCCTGTGACCCTGTGACCCTGTTACCCCTGTGACCCCTGTGTCCCCTGTGACCCTGAGACCCTGTGTCCTCTGTGACCCTGTTACCCCTGTGACCCCTGTGACCCTGAGACCCTGTGTCCTCTGTGACCCTGTTACCCCTGTGACCCCTGTGACCCTGAGACCCTGTGTCCCTGTTACCCCGTGACCCTGTGACCCTGTGTCCCCTGTGACACTGTTACCCCTGTGTCCCCTGTGACCCCTGTGTCTCCTGTGACACTGTTACCCCTGTGACCCCGAGACCCTGTGTCCCCTGTGACCCTGTTACCCCTGTGACCCTGTGACCCTGAGACCCTGTGTCCCCTGTGACCCTGTTACCCCTGTGACCCCTGTGTCCCCTGTGACCCTGACATCCTGTGACCCTGTGTCCCCTGTGACCCCTGTGTCCCTGAGATCTTGTGTCCCCTGTGACCACTGTGACCCCTGTGACCCTTGTGACCCTGTGTCCCTGTGACCCTGAGATCCTGTGTCCCCTGTGACCCCTGTGACCCTGACATCCTGTGACCCTGTGTCCCCTGTGACCCTGTGTCCCCTGTGACCCCTGTGTCCCTGAGATCCTGTGTCCCCTGTGACCCTTGTGACCCTGTGTCCCTGTGACCCTGAGATCCTGTGTCCCCTGTGACCACTGTGACCCTGTGTCCCTGTGACCCTGAGATCCTGTGTCCCCTGTGACCCTGTTACCCCGTGACCCTGTGACCCCTGTGAACCTGTGTCCCCTGAGATCCTGTGTCCCCTGTGACCCCTGTGTCCCTGTGACCCTGTTATTGTTTGGACTGGTTACTCTCCAACTGGACTGGTCTTTTCTGACCTCTTGCCTGTTTTATGGATTACGTCTTTGGATTACCCTCTGTTCAAATAAACTACATTTGGATCCTCAAGCTTCGTGTCTCAGAGCAGTATGTGACAATATATGTGTTCTACATGTACAAAGAAGCTGTTATTGATTTATTAGTATCATTCTGTGGTTTTGGCCATCTCACCTCATACTCCTGTATTGCAGATCTGCAGTTTATCCTTTTCTTCTGACTGTAAAAAAGAAACGGAAACAAGCCATTTCATTGTTAATGTAATATTCAAATGTACCTTTGCATTAGTCTAAAAGCAAATTATATTACTCTTTGTTGATACATATTTATTTACATTGTATACAGTATGATGGTGATCATGATAGTGAATATTGCACATGCCACTGTGATCACTAGCCAGACGAGCCAACCAGCACCACGGCGAACTGAAAGAGGGAGAATATCATAATTAAATCTACAAACTAAGAATGACACTACCCAGCCAGCAATGACATGTGGGGCCCAGATGAGGGCTTCATGGGCGTCAAATGTGGGCCCCATTATGGGCTTGCACCCGGGATCCACATTGGGGCAAGCCGTGGAAGTCCAGACGTACTAAAAGTGGGACATGTCAGACCCATTTGGGCCCCACATGTCATTGCTGGCTGGGTGGTGACTAGCGTGACTTGAAATGTATTGAGTTACAATTACACTGTAAAAAATAAAATCGTAAAAAAACGGTCAATGACCGTCAGCTGCGGCTGTCAAACAAAAACCGTAAAAATAAAGTAAATTATCCTAATTTAAATAAGTGCAAAATACTTTTACAGAAATCTTCATAAATCTTTAACAGAAACACACAGTTAAAACACAGTTATTTCACATTTATTTTCTGATTTTTTTTACTGAAAAACATGCAGTTAATTATATGCATGATTTGTTGTGACTATACGTCACTGCATCAGTAACTACACAGTTACTGTCAGTTAAATAAAGCAACATGCAGCATTTCATCAGTGTTTCTCTGCTCATCCTGGACTGAAGCTCAGGCTCTACTCTTCAACACAATGGTGACACACGAAACACACCATACAGAAACACTTTAAACCCCAACAGAACATTAAACACTATCAGGATCTCAGCATCTTCACTTATTACAATCCAGACTTTATTTCTTTCATACTAACATTCTTATTGAGAATTAACAGAGGTTTAGAAGTTGAAGCTTTATTGAAAAGAATAAAGTTTGATGTCACCATGATGGAGATCAGTGTTTGCTTTAGTTGGGCTCTTGACCTGTTAGTGTTTAACTTTAATGTTACCATTATAGAGATCAGTGCTTGCTTTAGTTGGGTTGTTGATGCTATAGCATTAGTGTTTCTCTTGCTGTTTTTGTGCAAGTCACACTTGTGCACGCACACAGTTTATAAATGATTGTAGTTATAATGATTATGATGACTATATAAGTATTTATTCGTTTAAGTATAACATTTTCTCTGGCTTCTATAATTGTGTGATTATAAATCACATTTGTTGTGGCAAAAAAAACCATGAGAAAATTTAGATCAGGTGATGATGATATCATCATGTAATTGCCTGAATCCCTGATCTTATTCAGTATCTAATGTTTTGATTATATAGAACTTGTGTTTTTAATGTTGTTTTATAATAGAAGACAATTGATTTTACAGCGTGAGAGCAATGTTGCTTAAAAAATATAAAGAATTTTCAAAACATTTAGTGCATTAAACTTTTTCCTCTACATTATTACTTAGCCATCAAGAATCAGTGTGTGACTCTCAACAATGGTGACAATCAATGAAATGCTTCATGCTGCAGTGCATGCTGGGTACCACCAATCAAAACTCACCCATATCTCCCAGCATGCATTGCGGCTTTAATAAATTATCCAGCTGGAGTTGATCTGATTATCTGGATATATCAAGTATATATTTTTAATAAACAACACTGGTAGATATGCTGTAGAATCAGTTGACTTCTATTATGAATAAAACAATGTTAAAACCACAAGTCCTATATAAACAAAGCATTAGACACTGATTAAGATCAGGGATTAGGACTATTACATGATAACATCATCATCAATAAACAGCTAACATCACCTGATCTCATTTTCTCTTGGCTTTTTAAGATACAACAATTGTGCTTTATAAACACACAATTATAGCAGCCAGAAAAAAGCTTAATTTAAAGAGTCAAGGGTCAAGAGCACAACTAAAGCAAACGCTAACCACCATCATGGTGACTTTAAAATACAAAATATTATTTCTTTAAACCAGATATTAAATAAAGTAAATCTGGTTAGTTTTAAGTGAAGCTGGTAATAAGTGTACGGCCATGCATTTCACCTTTTTGTTTGGTTTATTCCAACCAAAATTCAACGACTGCCCAACGTTGGAGCCTGACGTCAAAGAAACATTGGATTTAGACGTCAACCCGACTTTCATTTCCAACCAAAATCCAACGTCTGACCGACGCTGTAGTCTATATCCTGTGCCTGCTGGGCATCTATTTGACATCAGGATGCCATGATGTTGATGTCGTTTTAATGCTATTTTGATATTATTCAATATCAAGCTCCAATATCAGATTAAATTTACCTTTTATAGTATATGCAATTATAGTGTCTGCTGTCATTTTAAACGTGAACTAAATGTAAATATGCTAGGATTTAAATAAATAAAAACACACATGCAAAATACATAGACCTAGGTCTACAACTTTCAAGATCATTCAGGCTAGGTCTTTTAGATGTTGTCACATTGATTTACAATGAGTAATAAATATACTTTTTTCAGACATTTCAATACAATTGTATTGACATAAATTTCACATCAATTTGATGTCTGATGTTTCCTGACATCAAATCAACATCGATTTAATGTCAGTGATATTGACCTGAGATGTAGGGACCAGAAAAAAACATGTCAGATTGATACCTTTGTTAGGCATCTTTGTGAGTTACACTAGCTGTATATTATGATTATTTTGCATCAGACAACAGACTGTACAAGACCGGTCATTTGTATCAAAACTCAACCTGACTCAACAAACCTGACTAAAGAGCTTATTTTGTAGATAATATGTGTGATGATAAACCAGTCTGTGAGAGCCAGTGCAAACCACTGAAGCGAGAGACTGATGATGTGTGACAGTGATCATGTGATCATGAACCTTGTGTAGGAGCTGCTGCTGTAGTTCGGCTTGATGTCTTCTCAGAGTTTGAGCTTCTGACTGGAGTCAGTGTTGGTGAAGCGACTGGAGCTGCAGAAGATGAATGTTCAGACGCATCACCTGTAGGACATTAACATCATATGTTCATATCGATCATGACCTGCAGTTTGTGTTCATCATCACAGTTTACAGTGGCAGTAGTTGAGGAGAGGCTGGACTGTATTACTGTATAACTGTAGGACATTAACATCATATTTTACAGTGTTGTTTCTCACCTGAATACTTGACAGTGTATCTGACTGAGGTCTTGAGTTGATAATACTGAGTAAGCTGACATCTCCACTCTCTGTTGTCATCTTCATTCAGGAGTGTTGTAGTCAGAGTGAGGATACAGCGATATTTATCTGATGATGATAATATCTGATATCTGGAGTCTGTCTTCAGATCAACACCAGCCTGATTCACCCACAACAGCTCAAATCCCCTAGAACTGACCCAATATTCACAGGAGAGTCCATAATATGAATACCACTGACAGGAGAGAGTCACAGAGCGGCCTGGACTGATCTCAGCCTGTGAGGATGATGAAGATGATGATGATGATGAAGATGATGATGGAGACACTGAAACTGAACACAAGACACAAATCACAGACTCTTCAATCATCATCTGAGTTTAAAGGGAGAATCTGCCCTTTTTAAATTGACCACATAATCATAAACTTACCATGAAGAACATGCAGATGAACATAAGCATCAGGTCCTTGTTGTTCTCCATTCACATATTGACTGCAGGTGTATGATCCATAATCTTCTACTGTGACGTTCTTGATGTTCAGAGAGCAGTCAGACTCCAGACTCAGTCTCTCATGTCTCTCTGTGTCTTTATTCTTTATCCCTCCAGTAATCAGTCTAACTGCTGAATGTCTGAAGCTGTTAGAGCGGATCCATGTAGTTGATTTGCAGTCAGAAAGAGCTTTATTACAGGACAGAGAGACATTTTCACCAGAACTGATGAACACTTCCTCCGCTCCACTTGTTCCTGAAACACAGTATATCTCAGTGATCATTATGATATTAATAAATGATAAAACATAAACCCCACCAGCATACAAAGCAGAAGATTCAAATCCTACAGTCTTTTCCCGCTGTTTGATAGCTAATGCATTCATTAACATTTATAGATAAACCAAATCAAACGCCTCTTTAAGAAGGAATAAGAAATACTCTGACTTTGAAACAAATTTAAATAATATAATATCATCATATCTTGAACTTTTGATTTCAGCTTTGTCATAAACATTACTGGACGGCACAGGATGAGTTGATCCTCCTCTTCAACCGTAGAAATACACTAATAACTGCCCTTAAAAGCTCTTTATCTGTTCTGTGTTTCTCTCTGTCCTTCAGACTCACCCTACTGTGACTTATGCACAGCTAAATACTAAATAACAACTCAAAACCCACACAGAATATTTGTGGAACAGTTCCCAAAGGAAGGAGCAAAACTCCGGGAAGGTTTGCTGGGATCAGTAGTTCACTCTCCATCCAGACACAGGCGTGATGATACTGTACTTCTGTTCTCTGACCACACAACATCACTTCACTGAGCTGAACACTCCTTGTGTGTTTGACAGCAAGTTTATGATCAATCATGAGCTGAGTTTGGGAAGTAGTTAACAGTGAATTTGATCATGATTAGGGCCCTCTCAAGTAAAAGTCATGACAAAATAATGCATTAGCAGATCATTTAATACAATATGATTAAACATGCACTAGGAGAATATGTGTATTCCTTTACACCACCAGTACAACAAAACAAAAGATAAAGGTTATTTGTAGTTCTGTTACTCACAGCGCAGTCACTGTGTGCTCATACTATGATCTCGATATCAATATTGTTAGAAGCGCTATATAAATGAAGGTGACTTGACTTGACAATATGAGCTCATCCCAGATAGAAATGTTGTTGTTCTATGAATGTTTTGAGAGCATTATGTTTTGTTCTTGTAATGTTTTCTGTAGATAATTGTATTTTTGTTCCCAGAATGTTCTCCTAAAAGGAAGGATAACACTCTCTAAACATTCTTACACAGTTTTAGCGGGAAGTTTCCCAGTAGACACAGGACTGAACCATCTTTTCCTCATATGTCTCTAGTGTCCTGTTTACAGTCAATATGACCCCAAAAATGTATAGAGTGATTGTATTTTATTTTTTTTTATTTTTTTTTAACATTTTTAATAATACACGTAATATATAATTTTTTGGTTTACTTCTCATCTATACATTAATGCTATGTTTTGGGAGATTTTAATTACTTTTGTACCTATTTACTGCAAAATACCTCAGCTACACCATTAGCATGCAAATGAAATATTACCTTTTTATGAAAAACAAAACAAAAAAAAAACACATTAATGATGATCGAAATGAATCATGAGTTGTTTCTGGATATTGATCTAGGTCTGAGATGCATAATTGTTCATCTGCTGGTTAGAATTTTTTTTTTGCAGATAATATAGTTTTGCCAAAGAGTGTAATTACCATAGACTTCCAGCAGAGGCCCCATAGAGATCCATTCATTTTTTTGGATGTGACTGACTGCTCTTATAACAGCTTTAGTTATGAATGCATATATATATATATATATATATATATATTTAAACATTTTAAAATACATTAAATCAGTATTTCTTTGTTGTTATTTGAGGTCTTTTGAAGTGTCTTGTTTTTGCAATAATGCCACATAAATTTGCAGTAATGACACTAAAAGAAAAGACTTGAATGCAGTTGCATATTATTTATTTCAATAATCCAAATGTATAAAATTATTAACTTTAAAAGAAAAGACTTGAATGCAGTTGCATATTATTTTTTTCAATAATCAAAATGTATACAATTATTAACTTTAGAATAAGAAACACATTTTTAGTACATAAAAGTAAAATGTGTGTGAAGTGATCACGTTCGTTCCACATTGCATTTGTGCTCTAGTACATTGAGGTATGGAAATGTTCAGATATATTCTGGGTTTATTGATTTTTTTTGACAAATGAAAAATAAAAAACAATTTTCATTTAAAAGACACTCGTTTCAAAGGTCTTGAGTGTGACTTTTTTTTTTTAAATACCTTCAGAACAACCGAATCAAGCCCAGTTTTGTGTGTGTGTATAGATAGATCATTTAGAAAAAGTCACAAAATCAGCATGATGCTGAATCATCATCATCACATTGTAATATAATTTAAATGCCATTATCATTGATTTTTTGCTGAAATCTAAAAACAGTTATTAGCCAACAATAGCCGCGTTTCCACTGTCGGGCCAGGGCCGGGCCGTGCTAGTGCGTGCCAGGGCCAGTCGCGTTTCCACAGTCACTTCTGGGGCCTGATCAGGGCTTACTCAGGGCCAACGGCCAGGATTTCTGGCCCGTCGAATACCTTGGGCCAAAGCGGGCCAGCTCGGGCTAGAGGAGTGGTTACGAACAGAGGCGGAGTTTACCTGAGTCGGGAGACGGCAGCGCCGGATGATTCTGTCAGCATTAAAGACTTTTAAAATGATTTAACTTGCGTTCATGTTTGAATGCCTTCTGTTTGTGATGCAAAAGACTATGCGCGCTAACATTACCATAGTAAACATAGTAAACGCTTGAAGATACGCATAGTAAAAAAAACAGTGAACGCTTGAAGAAATCAGACCAATCATAAAGGCTATCATGTTTTTATTTTATCTGTCAGTAGCCTACGTCTCGTCTCTCTATACCGGACTATCATAAAATAAAACAACTTTTTTTTCGGGAGCTTCCTCTGTTTCTCTGACTGAAAATATCTGAATGGGAGTCGAGAGAGTGCTAAAGCTCCTCAGGTCGTATTTTTGGTGCCATATATTTGTAGAAATGATCATTCTTTTCTAAATGTGATGTAAATATGTCCTGTAACTACCAGATAAACAGAAACAGACGCGACTGAAAAAGTAAGTGTGTCCTCTTTCTTTTGTGAAATAGACCTAACGGTAATTTATTTCTGAGTGACTAATGTGCAGTTTTGACATAAATTAATTCATTATGATCAATGTATCACGTTTTATTGTAAACCTGAGGTAAAACATCGATGCTTGGGTTTTAAATATTCAAGTAGCCTAAACAACAAAAATGGCAGCAAGTGTTTATCATGTTTGTTTTCAACGCTGTTTCCAGTGATTCCTGATTAGTTTTCTGATAAAACTTCCATTTGTTGGTGAAATGATGGGTTAGTGTGACGTTGTCCCAGAGAGGCGTGTTACGGGCGTGTTTTAGTGAAGCGCTGTGGAGCTTCTGGCCCGACAGTGGAAACGCAGGCCCGGTGCTATTAGCCCGGCATGGCCCGTTTAAAGCCCTGGCTCGCACTGGCCCGACAGTGGAAACGCGGCTAATGTTCACAAGTTCCGTCGTTATCAGCAGTTACGAGTCAAGCCGCTTGTCCACCAGCGTCTCGATTTCTGACGCGACGCCAAAGCCCATTCATTTCCTATGGAACTACGTCAGGCAGCAAAAACGCCCCAGCAAAGCATGATGGGTCGCGTCGATTTGGTCAACAGCGGCGCTGCAAAAAAGTATCTCGGTGGATACTTTATGCAAATGAGAGCGTCAAAACGCAGCCAATGGAAACTCGGCGGCGAGAATTTGTGTATGGGCGTTGCTATGGTTTCATATTTACCACCCGGTTCCTGATAGCGATGAGTCGTCGTCGTCGATCCATTGCGAAATCCATTGCGAAATGATAAATAAATGATAAAAAAGTATTTATACAGAAATTATCCCTCCAAAACTTCACAAATGATGTCCGTACAATGTCCAGCCCACAAACAGCTTAACTATCATAGTACGATGCATCGCTGAAGAAATCAACTAGCGAATCACGACTGTTTCCCAAAACTGTATTGTCGCAAAGTGGTCGTTCAACCTGTTTGAGATCAAATTAACGCTAGATGTTTTGCTACAAATTACAGACATGACATCTGAGGACTCTCTCATTTTTCTGTTATTTTGCTTTATTTCCAGATGCAATCATAGGATCCTTCTTACCTAGTAGAGCACGTTCGCACATGCACACTCTTCAATAGCAGTGCTTTAAATCTCTTGACAAACTAAAAGACGTAAATGACATTTGTATGTTATCGTCATCATCAAGAAGCTTGTTCATCAAGTATATATATATATACAGTATATACATCAATGTGATTTTCCACATCATAGATAAAGTTTAAATTACCAACTCTTTTGTAACATTCATATGGAGAAGAACCATCATGATAGAAATTCTACAAATTCTTTGAATTGAAAGAAATAAGAAAGCTATAAGAAATTGAGATTGAGACCAAAAATGCAGCATGTAACTGTTAAAAAACTGACTACACGCTTGTTTATAAGAAAGATTGGGAATTATTAACTCATTAATGTGTCCAGCGCTGTCCCATCACGTCAGCTGTCAAAAGAAGGAAAGACTCAGAAGAATCAGACCCGAAGACTCAAGAGATGAACTAATCATTTCTCTTTCCGGTACAGAACCCATAGGATTTTACGCATGCGCGGTCGTCACAAAATGAACGAATCACTCTCTGAGACAACTCAGTAGTCCTGAGTCATATTAAAGATTTGTTCAAAATAAACGAATCGTTCGTGACCGACCCATCACTAGAACACATTTTCTTTTCAGCAGCCAGAGAAAAACTAACATTAAAGGGTAACCCTCACCAAAATGCAACTGAGGGTCTTTTTGTTAATCTACCCGAGGCGAACTTTCGTCTAAAAGCATAATTAGGATGGAAACGGCACTTTTAAACGTACAGTATGAAATTTTTCGCCACTAGGGGTCGCTAACCTCTTTACAATAACAAAGGTGTAGTTTGATGACGCAACATTTGCTAAGAATTATGGATCTTGTCGTCAACATCAAGCCGACCGATCTAATAATGTTTATGGATGAGTGAATACATCGATGCTTTTATCATGACTGTGATATGAAGCAGGTCGGGATTGCTAAGAGACAGCTCTCAGCTCCACACGCGACGCGAGTCCCGCCGATATAAAAGGAATATGGACATTTCATTCTACCGAACTACAAGTGCTGAACTACTACTCACAGGTCAGTTTATTAGACAAATTAAACTTGTGAGGTAACGCAGCGCTGTTTCACTTGCTCTAACATTACACACAGTCTGTCACCTTGGTTACTATCAGAGGGCTCTGGTTGCTATGGCAGTATGAGCGGAAACCAGGGATAACGTGGATATGACGCCATTGACGGCGACAAAACGGAAATAAAGAAACGGGACGTGTCTTCAAATTAAATTACAAATTTCTCCTGGTTTTAAAGTTGTTGGAAACAGTCGGGATAATGTAAGTACACAACAAAAAAAAAATATATAACATAGATATATGATTTTTGCTATTTTTAAAGCAAAAAAGTTACATATTGTGCCTTTAAGTTTGATCGTATTTTCGTTTTCGGTCAAATTGCCTTGTGAATGGGAGTGCTTGGGGCACGACTATGATAGCATCAAAAATGGCTATTTTTAAAACACTAAGAAGGCTCGACACAACATGAAACTGTGCTGGAAGTCTCACCAGGGGCTCTACTCATGAACTCCAGCACTGAGAACAGCGTTTGTGTGCACAGAGTTTACTAAAAAGAAAGATTTTGACCAACTCACTGTAGCTGTGTGTCCGCCGGCATTTTGACAGTCAAAAATAGTCAGCGCATTCTCATCCTAGGGCCTCATATACTGACGCTTTTGACATTTCGTCTACATCCAGTGCACATGGCACCCTTTAGCGTCAATATGACACGCACAGAGCTTTGTTCGGTTATGGGTAGGTTTAGGTCTGGGGTAGGGTTAGGGTTAGACCGCTAGGAGGCGCCTTCTGGCCCATATCTATCTGCGTCTCATATTGACGCTAAAGGGTGCCATGTGCGTTGGATGTAGACGAAATGTCAAAAGTGTCAGTATATGAGGCCTTGGGATGAGAACGGGCTCAAATAGTCGATAGTTCTTAGGGCTCTCTCTCTTTACTTCCTCTTTTCTTTGTCTCCTACTCTCTCTCTCTCTCTCTCTCTCTCTCTTTACTTCCTCTTTTCTTTGTATCCTACTCTCTCTCTCTCTCTCTCTTTACTTCCTCTTTTCTTTGTATCCTACTCTCTCTCTCTCTCTTTTTCTTTCTCTCTCTCTCTCTCTCTCTCTCTCTCTCTCTCTCTCTCTCTCTCTCTCTCTCTATCTCTCTTTATCTCTCTCTATCTCTCAGGAAACATTTACATGCTGGGTAAGATTAATGGTACAAGTTATAATCTCATTCATATATTTTGTAACTATTTTAAGTGTAACCATAACCATAATTTGTCATTAAACCTTTTCAATTACAAATAATGTGCTAACTAGTTTTGATTTGGTATTGACTTTGAAGTGCTTCATATTGCAATACAATATCATCCCTCTCTACAGCAACGCTCTCCTACATATTAAGCTTTTGTAACTGCGCTTATTTACGTCGTTGGTATAAATAGACAAGAAATGTGCAGTTTTCTACCATCTTGCTGACAACATTTCTTTAGTCATTCGGCAGTCTTGCAGACTGAACCCCTGCAGGAAATCCACCCTTACAGGCTATTCTTATTCTACACCACTCTTCACTTTAGGTCCCACAGTGACACAACTAAGGCCATGGGAGTTGTGATAAGTTAGAGTCAGTAGTTTCTTCCATCATTTATTAAGACATTGGCACTCAAGATGTTATGCTGTTGCACTGATGTCACGTTGAACCTTATGTTCGCGCTAAGTAGATACCGCTAACAGGGGCAAACAAAACCAGTTCAAAACAAAGCGCGTGCTGTACTGTGATTGGTGGCTCGTTTGATCAGTTAAGTTTTTATCCACTCATTAATAAAAAGGAACGACTGATTTTGAAAATGTAGTAGAGTAAAAAGTAAGATATTTGACTTTGAAATGTAGTGGAGTTAAAGTAAAAGTCTCCCCAAATTGAAATACTTCAGGAAAGTACAGATACACAAAAGAGCTTCTTAAGTACAGTAACGAATTACATTTACTTTGTTACTGTCCACCACTGGGAATAATACAGTATGATCTGTGTGTATCAATACACAACTCTGAGATCACAACGTGAATGTGTGCAAGAATAAACTGAGCATGTTCAAATGAACTCTTTCCAGACTAATTCCACTAAATGTCTTTAGAGAAAATACAGATTTCTTTACCTGTGAGAAGTGAAGAGAGAATGATCAGTCCCAGCAGACACAGATCACACTTATCAGCCATTTTCTGTCTCTGTCAGTCTTCCTCTTCATTATATATAGTTACAGCTCTTTCTCTTCATTATATATAGTTACAGCTCCTCCTTTAAACATCATCAGCTCCTCCTGTGGTTATTAACTTCCTCTCATCTGACCAACCGAGTGTTTAGTCCTGACTCTATGACACAGCTGAAGAAGCGGTCAGAAAGATCTCTGGTGTAAAACTGTGTTGACTCTGTGAAATGAGTGATGGAAATGTCAAATTTCGAATAAAAATCCCTTAATTTGCAAAAACGTTTTCATGCCCGCTTGAGGTGGTTTTTAACTTATGAATCAGAGGCCCTATCTTGCACCCAGCGCTATTGACTTTGTACAGTAACGCATGTGTCACACGCGCACAGCAGACTTTTCACTCCACAGACGCACGTCGGTAAATTAGGGAATGAACTTGCGCTCCCGGGGCGGTTCAGGGAAAAGATGAAGCCTCTATTTTTATTTTTTTATTTACACAATCTTTTTGCATTACACCACTAACACATTGGGCCCTATTTTAACGGTCTGAAACGCAAGTATAAAGCGCGAAACGCAAGTAACTTTGTGGGCGGGTCTCGGTCCCCGACGCAATCTAAAATGTGTTGGTCTGAAGTCGCTTCATTATTCATAGGTGTGGTTTGGGCGTAACGTGAAATAAACCAATCAGAGTGACATCTCACATTCCCTTTAAGAGCAGGCGCGCTTGTGCCATGGCGGATCGCTATTATAACGGCGGATTTGCCAGGAGCGGTTCACAGCCGAGGAGACCGACGTTCTCGTCAGGGCCGTAAAACACAGAGAAGTGACATTGGGGATGGAGAAACACACCCAGATTAGCTTCGCTTACACAGGCGTATGATAATTTGTGTAAATGTGTAAGCTAGATGTATGCTTTTATAATAAACTATCTATCTATCTATCTATCTATCTATCTATCGTAATATGATTTGTGAAAATGAAAACTGCTGCTTCTGTGTAGATGAGATAATCAAAGTGTATGTGCGTTGTGCACACGCTACATTGATTATGGCCAAGCATGCGCCCTTAAAATAGCATATAATAACATGCGCAACGCGCCACTGACTTTAAACTAGGTTTTTAGGTCATAGTCTGTGGTGGAATTGTTTTCTGAAACTGCAAAATAGCACCAGGGAACGTTTGCGCCGGAACACGCCTCCTCTTTGCGCTGAACCGCCCCCGGGAGCGCAAGTTCATTCCCTAGTTTACCGGCGTGCGTCTGTGGAGGGAAAAGTCCGCTGTGCGTCGGGTGCAAAATAGGAATGATACATGCGTCGCTGTACAAAGTCAATTGCGCTGGGTGCGAGATAGGGCCCACAGTGTTGCTTGTTCAGTTTACATACAGTTTTTTAATTCGCTTTGGTAGCCTGCTATTTTCACAAGTAAGGTAAAACATTTTTGATGTTTTGTACGTTTACACTTTTAGTTCTAATATCACAACAGATCATTAAAAGTGCACTTTTTTTTCAAACATTTCAGCACGTTTTCAATTGTGTTAGTACAATACACAAAATCAAAACACAAAATAAGTGTTTCATTTACAGTAACTGCCTTTCACTATCAAACTTTATATTTGCATCTCTTCTCGTTCAGTTCAATACATTTGTCTTTTATTTAGTAATTTAATCCAACTGAATATAATGGTTATTCAATGAATAATTTGGTACACCTCGATTTCTACAGATGTTGATTTTATAGTCAGTTTCTATTGAACTTGTTTGAAATGTCTGATATGGATAACCAAATTAAATGAATTATTTTTGCATAAGTGATTTATAGATAAAAACCACTATGGTCAAAGTGTGTGTACACGTGTGTGTGTGTGTGTGTGTGTGTGTGTGTGAGAGAGAGAGAGAGAGAGAGAGAGAGAGAGAGAGACAGAGAGAGAGAGAGAGAGAGACAGCAGCAAACTCTGTTCACAAAACCTCATGGCAGTTTCATTGCTTCATCACACCTTCCCACATATCAATGTTTTTCTTGCCCAGCTCCAGTCTCCAGCCCCTTTTCCCTCGGTCCTCATGCCGCAAAGAATGACTGTCCTGGAGTGGCCTAGATCTGGATTAAAGACAATGGCCACACATGGGCCATAACTGTCTGACAGGATTCATGCCATTGCTGACGTCAGGCCTGCGTGAGGCCACATTCGTGTCAAGATCGCTTGCTATATGTGTGTGTGTACCATGAAGCTTTTATTAGGCTACTAAGTTTGTGCTTGTGAAACCACAAATTCACCTCCAGAAGTGTTGCATTGAGAGATACGTCAGGATCACACTTCATCTATATATACACAGCAAAAACTCCAGAGTTAAATTAACTCTCCTACGAGTTTATTTCAGACCACACTCAAAAGTGTTAAAATAAGGGTACATTAAAGAGTCAAGAGCTCAACTAAAGCAAACACTGATCACCATAACGGTGTGATTTTCTCCTTCAGTGATTCTGCTTGTGAACATCAGGTGTCTTCAATAATTGTCAAATATTAGTCAATTAAACAGTTAATAATTAACTGTAATTTAATTATATCTTAATTATTGTTATTTTAACTCTCTTAGGGGCTGTTTACACAACACCGTTTTCCATGTTACACTTTTTTCGTTCATTTACACGACAATGGTGTTTTGGGGTCTCCTCGTAAACAATCAAAATGTGAATCTCTGAAGACGATGAGGTCATGCACATGCATATTACGTGTTCAGTCTATAGTGTTTCATCGCCATCTGATGGCCTGGCAGCAGAATACAGTGTTTTTTGTCGTTTTTCGTGGATCCGTGTGAATGGGGATCGTTTTGACAACGGTGTCGACTGTACGTGGAAAACTCAAAGGAAAGACTTCCCTGTTTTAAGTATAACTGGGTTGTAACAACCAGACAAGAGAAAAGTTGATCAGGCGGTGTTGGTTATGTTTTGACATAATCATCAATTGACCCGAATGACTGAACTAATTTATAGTCTAATCAACATTTTCAATATAACTCTAAGGATATAGATATAACCTGCGGCCATTCCGGGCAACTACTATGGCAATTTTCTGTGTTCTCCGCTGACTTATGAGACTGAGAATGACGCTCCTCTCCTGCTACTATCAGGTGAGTATAACAAGAGCTGATTCACTAAAAGAGCATATTTTCACCGGCGTTTGTTTCAAAATGCTGCACCTCTAAACGCACCACTCGCTGGGCACCCCCCCGCAAGCCGCGTTCATTTGAGACGGACACTCTCACTATGAGAGCGCGAGTCTCCCCCCCTCGTTCTCCGCTGTTCTCTTTTTCTCAAGCATGAGACGAAGAAATAATGTAGCCGTAGGGCTGAGTGAGCAGGACTAAATGAGTTCACTGCAGCAAGGGAATCCCCTGTCAGGTCAAGACTCAGATCATATAGTTGTGTGGCTTGCCGGGCCCGCCTCCACAAGCCACATTCAATGAAGACTGATGCTCTTACTACGAGAGTGGCTGGGGATGAACACTCATGGCAAAGCGCAAGTCTCGCCTCGCTGCTCTCGCATTCTGCACCTCAGCAGCGACCCAGGCCCCGAAGCAAAGCCGTAAGCCACGCCTCCGCCCGGCCAAACACTACTTCTATGAACCCCAGTCCCCGACCCAGCGTGGTGAGCTGCCGTCTGAACGAATTCAGCCCTTAGCCACCCGGGCCGAGGCTTGGAAAGATATCCCCGGTGTGTAAAAATGGGTTCTGGACACGATGACATGAGGTTACTCGCTCCAGTTCGCTCACAGTCCACCCTGCTTTGCGGGCATAGTCTATAATAATAATAATAATAATAATAATTCGTTACATTTATATAGCGCTTTTCTAGGTACTCAAAGCGCTTTACATGGAAGGGGGGAATCTCCTCAACCACCACTTATATACTTCCAACCAATACTTCAGTGAAGAGCAACGAGGCACACATCCTCCGCACTGAAGTACTGAGCTTACTGGCTAAAATCCTGTCAGGCTTCTATGGCCGTTACTTCCTCATTCCCAAGAAGGATGGCGGCATCAGGCCCATCCCAGACCTCAGACATCTGAACTACGCCCTCACGAAATGGCTTTTCAAGATGCTAACTTTGAAACGAATCCTCGCGCTAGCATGCCAAGGGGCTTGTTTTTTTTCAGTGAATCCAGATTGCCCCCCTTCACAGACCGTTCTTGAGGTTTGCATTCAAAAGGGGTTGCATACCAGTATACAGCCCTACCACTGGACTGTCTCTGGAACCACGCACGTTTAAGAAGTGCATGGCTGTGGTGTTTTTCCCCCGAGACAGAAGGGAATGCACATCCTCAACTACCTCGATGACTGACTCATTCTGGCCCAGTCAGAGGCAGAATTAAACTCTCTCAGATCTGTGCTCCTCAGAATCAACGTAACCAAGAGCTCACTGTTCCCCAGTCACAGAATCTCTTCCTGGGTGCAGTAATAGACACCCGAGCGCGCTCAGACCATTCAGTGGCTTTTGACTTCGTTCAGAGTAGGGGCTTGTTGCCCTCTCAGAGCCTTTCAAAGGATGCTAGGCTTCATAGCCTCGACATTGACAGTACTTCTGCTGGCTTTGCTGCATTGCGCCCCCTGCAGTACCTCCCAGCGAGAGTCCAAAACACCATTTGTGAGGCTAGAGGTCTGTCCACAAGACACGTCTATGCCTGTAAGTGGTTTGTCTTCTCCAGCTGGTTCTCAACCCGGAGCCAAGACCCTGCATTGTGTGGAGTACCGCTGGTACTTTCATTCTTCAAGAGCTACTGGATGCAGGCTGTAGCCCATCCACGCTCAAAGTCTACGCGGCGGCCACTGCAGCTTCCATGCCCCAGAGGCCGGCCAGTCGTTAGGGAAATGTGACATGATTGTTCGCTTCCTGAGGGGAGAGAGGAGGCTCAACCCACTACAGTACCCTCCTGGGACCTATCAACGGTCCTCAGAGCCTCAAGGGCCTCCATTCAAGCCGCTACAATCGGCTGAATCAAAACCCCTCTCGATTTAGACGCTGCTACTGCTAACCTTAGCATCGGTAACCTGCCTTGAGTTTGGACCAGGGGACTCTAATGTCGTCCTCAGACCAAGACATGGCTATGTGCCTAAAGTGCTTTCAACTCCGTTCAAAGCACAAGTGATTTCACTCTCTAATCTTCCCACGCACAAGATGAGCAGCAATTACACATACTCTGCCCGATTCGGGCCCTGAGAACATATATAGAGTGCTCGGCCCAGTTCAGACAGTTAGAACAGCTCTTTGTAAGCTTCGGAGGCTGCACCAAAGGGCCTCCCGTCACAAAGCAAAGGTTATCCCGTTGGCTGGTGGATGCTATCGCTCTTGCCTACGCTTCTATCGGTCTACAATGCCCCATAGGCGTCAGAGCACATTTCACCAGAGGCATGGCCTCCTCCTGGGCATGGTCCAGTGGAGTATCTATTGGCAATGTATGTGCAGCGGCTGGCGGATCCTATGTTGCAGCCACATTAGCCCTCTGCCTTGGGACCCTATAACAAGCATCCCAGACTTGCGACATAGAGCATGTCGTTCTGCTCATACATAGCACGGCGTGATTGGATTGGTTTCCCATAGCGTATAGCTACGCAATACGACTGACCATTTGAAAGGGAACGACTCGGTTAATGTAATGTAACCTATCGCACACGACTCGGCATTCTTGGTGTAGGAAACTTATTCCTTCATAGAAGCAAGACCAGGAGACATTGGGATATCGTTCAAGCAGAAGTTATTCTCTATTGAGCATTGCTGCAGTTCGTCCAACAGTCTAACTGAGTTCTATACAGTATAGTTTTTATACATTTACAAGGAGGAGGGACTTTTGGAGGTGGAGACAAATCCAAACAAAGCATGCAAATGTAGGGATGAATCTTTCAGTGATTTGATTCTATCAAGCGAAAACCGGTTAGGCAGGTTATCTGGCTTGCTCAACAATTCTGCCCAATCAAGAGAAACAGGCCCAATCAGCATAACACTATCATTCAAATGATCCAATCAGCCTGACAGTATCACCCTACCTTCACATGATCATAGCTTAACTTGGGACCATGACACTGTTCAGGAGGTGCATACAGATAAAAAGGTTAATGTCAGACACCTGGGTTGCTTGATTTAATCTTCTTTGAATATCATCATCTATGCCTCAAATGCTAAATTCAGTAACCAAAATTAAACATTTAATAAATTTGTAATCCTACAGTGGCTTCAGTTCAATCCTGTGGCGAAATGAGCATCTTTTATGGGCAGATGCCCCGCCCCTTCTGGCGGGCTCTGTGCTCAGACCGGTGGGAGGTGCACTGATTGGTTTACGCAGTTACGCCGCTCCGCCATAGGTTCGTGCAGTTCCCACTGACCAGCCAATAGCGTGCGTTTAGTCTCTGCACTGTTATGGCTGTGCAATAGCACTGCATTATTTTATAAAAAGACGTCAGTATTTGGAGAAAAAGGAGTTTTCCCCATAGCATTTAGGTACGCAATACTCGTTCCCTTATCTCAGGGATAAGGGAACTAGTTCACTAGTTTGGGGTTCCTGGTTTTGTATAATTTGAAATATGTAGCTACCTGTAAGACTGGGAAGTAAATCTATGCTAAATGGTGTGATTTTTAATGATTCTTGAAAATCATGAAATGATGTGATTTTATGATTAAAAATGTATTTCAGTGATTAAATTTAATCACTTTTGTGGGAGTTTTTTTTTCTAAATATTTTACTCTCCACATTAAAATGAACTGTCTAAACTACATTCATGTTTGTTGTGATTTATTTAGTGAATGTCTTGAATTTTGCACTGGTTTTGCCGTACCCATGAATTTATAGGGTCCAGAAATCTTAGATTCCATTTTTATCCATTTTTTTAAGAAAATATAAGTAAATAAGCAATTTTTCTACATTATTTCACACACACAAAAAAAAAAAAAAAAGTCCTGTTTTATCAAAAACCAACAGATGACCTTGGAATTGAGTCACTGAGTGTCTCTGATGCCATCTGGTGGGGAAAATGTCAAAATTGCATTTTATGGTTACAGCAACTAGAGGGGCCTATAGGATCCAATGAAGATTTTTAACCGAGCAAAACAAGTGAAACATGAAAATCCATAATAAGAAATGAGAATCTTGAGGCTTCAATTTTTTTACATTAAAAAATCCATATTTTGTAAAATAAAATAAAAATAAAAATCTATCTGAACTAGAACCTAAACGTGTGTACATTCATACAATTTCATAAATATAAATATATTTAAAAAAATATATAACTATGATATAAACTCAGTCTCTCAAATGTAACTGTTAAGTCAAAAAAGAAAAGGAAAAATGACAGTCATATCCCAGCAGAAACATGAAACATTATAATATGTTCTATTGGAGTGTGTGTATCGTGTGTGTGTGTGTTTTCTGCATTGGGGATATTCTGTAGTCTCAGCCCTTCATTTGGGTATAAATCTTTATTGTCTCAGATTTTGTGTATCAAAAAAAAAAAATAATAATAAAAAAAATTCTGTTTTCTCGTAAATTCCATTCATTCCTATGTGGGTCAAAATTACCCCTGAGGGACCCTTTTGTTACTTTTTTTATTGCACCCATTTAAACTCCTCAAATCCACCCAGTTGTGTGTGTGTGTGTGTGTGTGTGTGTGTGTGTGTGTGTGTGTGTGTGTGTGTATTCCTGGTGCAAGTATGACAAAAGTAAACAAATCTTGGACTGGTACGATCAACACACAATTTTTATAATTTTTTGGGAAAATCAGTTTTGGGTCAAAATGACCTGAGGGACGGATGAGGGTTTAACTAAATGACCTGAGGGACGGATGAGGGTTTAACTAAACGACCCGAGGGACGGATGAGGGTTTAACTAAATGACCCGAGGGACGGATGAGGGTTTAACTAAATGACCCGAGGGACGGATGAGGGTTTAACTAAATGACCCGAGGGACGGATGAGGGTTTAACTAAATGACCCGAGGGACGGATGAGGGTTTAGCTAAATGACCCGAGGGACGGATGAGGGTTTAGCTAAATGACCCGAGGGACGGACGGACGAGGGTTTAGCTAAAAGACCCGAGGGACGGACGAGGGACGGACGAGGGTTTAGCTAAATGACCCGAGGGACGGATGAGGGTTAAACTAAATGACCCGAGGGACGGATGAGGGTTTAACTAAATGACCCGAGGGACGGATGAGGGTTTAACTAAATGACCCGAGGGACGGATGAGGGTTTAACTAAATGACCCGAGGGACGGATGAGGGTTTAACTAAATGACCCGAGGGACGGATGAGGGATTAACTAAATGACCCGAGGGACGGATGAGGGTTTAACTAAATGACCCGAGGGACGGATGAGGGTTTAACTAAATGACCCGAGGGACGGATGAGGGATTAACTAAATGACCCGAGGGACGGATGAGGGTTTAACTAAATGACCCGAGGGACGGATGAGGGTTTAACTAAATGACCCGAGGGACGGATGAGGGTTTAACTAAATGACCCGAGGGACGGATGAGGGTTTAACTAAATGACCCGAGGGACAGTAGGGTTTAACTAAATGACCCGAGGGATGGATGAGGGATTAACTAAATGACCCGAGGGACGGATGAGGGTTTAATTAAATGACCCGAGGGACGGATGAGGGTTTAACTAAATGACCCGAGGGACGGATGAGGGTTTAACTAAATGACCCGAGGGACGGATGAGGGATTAACTAAATGACCCGAGGGACAGTAGGGTTTAACTAAATGACCCGAGGGACGGATGAGGGATTAACTAAATGACCCGAGGGACGGATGAGGGTTTAACTAAATGACCCGAGGGACGGATGAGGGTTTAACTAAATGACCCGAGGGACGGATGAGGGTTTAACTAAATGACCCGAGGGACGGATGAGGGTTTAACTAAATGACCCGAGGGACGGATGAGGGTTTAACTAAATGACCCGAGGGACGGATGAGGGATTAACTAAATGACCCGAGGGACAGTAGGGTTTAACTAAATGACCCGAGGGACGGATGAGGGATTAACTAAATGACCCGAGGGACGGATGAGGGTTTAACTAAATGACCCGAGGGACGTATGAGGGTTTAACTAAATGACCCGAGGGACGGATGAGGGTTTAACTAAATGACCCGAGGGACGGATGAGGGATTAACTAAATGACCCGAGGGACAGTAGGGTTTAACTAAATGACCCGAGGGGCGGATGAGGGTTTAACTAAATGACCCGAGGGACAGTAGGGTTTAACTAAATGACCCGAGGGATGGATGAGGGATTAACTAAATGACCCGAGGGACGGATGAGGGTTTAATTAAATGACCCGAGGGACGGATGAGGGTTTAACTAAATGACCCGAGGGACGGATGAGGGTTTAACTAAATGACCCGAGGGACGGATGAGGGATTAACTAAATGACCCGAGGGACAGTAGGGTTTAACTAAATGACCCGAGGGACGGATGAGGGATTAACTAAATGACCCGAGGGACGGATGAGGGTTTAACTAAATGACCCGAGGGACGGATGAGGGTTTAACTAAATGACCCGAGGGACGGATGAGGGTTTAACTAAATGACCCGAGGGACGGATGAGGGTTTAACTAAATGACCCGAGGGACGGATGAGGGATTAACTAAATGACCCGAGGGACAGTAGGGTTTAACTAAATGACCCGAGGGACGGATGAGGGATTAACTAAATGACCCGAGGGACGGATGAGGGTTTAACTAAATGACCCGAGGGACGTATGAGGGTTTAACTAAATGACCCGAGGGACGGATGAGGGTTTAACTAAATGACCCGAGGGACGGATGAGGGATTAACTAAATGACCCGAGGGACAGTAGGGTTTAACTAAATGACCCGAGGGGCGGATGAGGGTTTAACTAAATGACCCGAGGGACAGATGAGGGATTAACTAAATGACCCGAGGGACGGATGAGGGATTAACTAAATGACCTGAGGGACGGATGAGGGTTTAACTAAATGACCCGAGGGACGGATGAGGGTTTAACTAAATGACCCGAGGGACGGATGAGGGATTAACTAAATGACCCGAGGGACAATAGGGTTTAACTAAATGACCCGAGGGACGGATGAGGGTTTAACTAAATGACCCGAGGGACGGATGAGGGATTAACTAAATGACCCGAGGGACAGTAGGGTTTAACTAAATGACCCGAGGGACGGATGAGGGATTAACTAAATGACCTGAGGGACGGATGAGGGTTTAACTAAATGACCCGAGGGACGGATGAGGGTTTAACTAAATGACCCGAGGGACGGATGAGGGATTAACTAAATGACCCGAGGGACAGTAGGGTTTAACTAAATGACCCGAGGGGCGGATGAGGGTTTAACTAAATGACCCGAGGGACGGATGAGGGTTTAACTAGAAGTCTACACTTAGATTGTCAAGATGGCTGACGTGTAGGTGCACGATATACTAGGTGTCTCAATACCACCGGCAATTATGCAGTCAAACCTTTTCTAAAGAACATATAACTTGATCTGAATATTTATTACCTATGATCTAAATTACCAGATCATTATACCAAACGCTTAAACATGCCTAAACCTTCCAAAAACAAATCAGACGCCCCAGATAAAGCACATGTTGAAGACGGCGGGGATCTGACTTTGGCGTCCATCGCTAAACTTCTCGAAAAAAACCGGGAAGCACTAACTTTGGATTTTAAAGAAACGCTTGCAAAACTTGAACATAAACTAGATCGAATTCATGATACTGTTGCAGCGCATTCGGTGACGATCGGCGAACTTGAGGAAAATGCAACTCAACAAGATTCACGTTTGGCAACACTGGAAGCAAACTGTGTTATATTAAAGGACAGCAACACTAAGCTACTTGCGAAAGTAAGTGACTTGGAATCCCGGTATCGTCGACATCATATCAGGGTGGTTGGCCTACCTGAATACATCGAAACACAGCAACAGCCGATAGTCTTTTACTCCAAAATGCTAACCGAGGTGTTTGGCCACATTCTGGACTCCCCGCCTGAGTGCGAATGGGCTCATCGAACTCCATCTGCCAAACCACAACCAGGTCAGAGACCGCGGCCGGTCATCATTCGGCTTCACAAGTACCTTGTAAAGGAGAAAATCATCCGTGAAGCTCGGGCCAAAAGAGGTCAGTTGAAGTTCCAATCCCATTCCATCTCAGTCTACGAGGATTATCCACCTGAAATTGTGGCGCAACGGAAGGAATATAGAGAGGTGATGTCGGAGTTGTATAAACGTGGACTTAGACCAACGCTTCTATTCCCTGCCAGACTTTTTATCAAACTCAAGGAGGGAGGTAGGATGTACTTTTCTTCGGTTCCAGAAGCAATGCAATACGTTAAGAGTTAAGACATTGCCTTAAACTGGCTGGCTGGTGACCTGTGTGGTTATTTGAAAAGGCTTAGTCCTTGTGTTAAACGGCTTTGAGAACTGTCAATAAGGCATACCTTTTACTTTTTATTTTACTTTTTATTTTCTACTGTCTTTATTTTTTTTGGCTTCTTATTTGAACAAAAATTACTTATGCATACTCATGATTGATTAATTAATTATACTTATAAATGTGGGTGTTGAGATCACCATCCAATGGTACAAATGTGTCAGTTTGTGCCCTACATAAATCAACTTGTGGTTGTGAGTGGGTGTGGATGTGAGGGTGTGTGTGGGTGTGGGTGTAAATGGAGCAAGGTGCAAAAGAGAGTACACCTAGGCAAGTGTATTTGTATTTTTTTTGATTATTTGTTGTATTTAGGAATGAATGCTTTATGTGTATATGCCTTATCATGGATGCTGGATGTAGGATTAGGTCTACTGTTTTGTGATGGGTTTGGATGATTCGGATGATCTAGATGAGGAGGTTCGGCTCTGTAGTGACATAGGTACATATACCACTTGCAAGCAGTATGACCTAGAAAATCTTAAACACTTAAGTGTGAATAATAACTTTTCGGTGGTCCATATCAATATCAGAAGCCTAACCAAACATTACGATCAATTAGTGTCAATGCTGTCTGTATCAGGTTGTAGCTTTGATGTAATTGCTTGTAGTGAAACCTGGTTAAATGATAGGTCATACTGTGATTCTCTAAACCTTAAGGGCTATAAACTTTACTACAAGAACAGATTAGGTAGAATGGGTGGAGGTGTGTGTCTTTATGTTAAATCAAGATTCCAGGCCAATGTCTGTGACAATTTGGCCTTGGATGATGAACAAATAGATTCATTGTTTGTGGATATAAGTATCAATGCAACTAGTAATCTTATCGTTGGCATTGTGTATCGCCCCCCTGATCTGAATCCTATTACTTTTACTAGTAAATTTGAGGAAACTCTTTTTGATATCAACAGGAAAAATCGAAACTGTATAATCCTCGGGGATTTTAATATTGACATCTCTAGGGATGGATCTATTAAAAATGATTTCATGAACACTCTTCACTCCTCCTCCTTTATACCGACTATTAATAGATATACCAGAGTAACTCACTCATCCAAGTCTATCATTGATAATATTATCACAAACATACAAAACGTCTCGGTTACGTATGTAACCCTCGTTCCCTGAGTAGGGAACGGAGACGTTACGTCGGATGACGACGAATGGGGTTTCGCTTAGAAATCCTATCATCTTCGAGTATTAAAACACGAGCCAATGGCAAAGAAATGCCATGGGTCTGCGGAATTTGCATAGCGTAACTCCGCCCCACCCTGGGGGTATAAAGGAAGTCGCGAGCAACATGCAGATATGTCTTCGCTGAGGAGCCGAGACTGAACTCAGGCGTTCCAGCGGTACAGCGGAAGTGGCAGGGAGACGTAACGTCTCCGTTCCCTACTCAGGGAACGAGGGTTACATACGTAACCGAGACGTTCCCTTTCGTTGTCACTCCGAGTTACGTCGGATGACGACGAATGGGGTTCCCGTATAATCACGCCACCTCTCGACTGTCTTCCAGTGCCCTGCGTAAGTCTGAGCTCCCTGTCGTGAGACTAGCACGGACGAAGGAGTCCTACTTAACACAGGAATACCAAGGTACACTGGGAAGCATATCCAGTGGAAATATGCAATCATGCCCAACCCGAAGGGGGGGACTTGGAATACACATATGACCCCGAAGGGCTGCATACGGAGCAACACTGGGGTGTCCAGCCGCAGGTGGAATATTTCAACCCCAGGGGTGGCAAGGTGGCTTGCCAAGGGAAAGACACATGCTCAAAGAGGCTTACAGTGGAATACACATGTGGGGGTCGCCCGAAGGGAACCATGCACATGGAGGCACCTAGCCAAGCGCGAAAGCTGCCAGTGGCATAACTCTGGCGTTGACGTAGTCAGTGCTGGAGGAGACTCAGGGCTTATTAGGCTCACCTGAGGAGAATATCGCACGTATCCCGTCCGTAGAGAGGAATGGCGAGCAAGCGAAGACACCTGAGCAGAATCTAGTACCGGCTAGTTGAAGCGAGTACATGAGAAGAAACTGGCTCCACTCGGAGATTGTAGAATCTCGCGAATGTGTTAGGTGTCGCCCAGCCTGCAGCTCTGCAGATGTCTGTTAGCGAGGCGCCATGCGCTAGAGCCCAAGAGGATGCCATACTCCGGGTGGAGTGGGCCGTCACACCAAGGGGGCACGGTCGACCTTGCTGCTGGTAAGCCAAAGCAATGGCGTCCACTATCCAGTGAGACAACCTTTGCTTGGAGAGAGCCTTTCCCTTCAGCTTCCCACCATAACAGACAAAGAGCTGGTCTGAGGTCCTGAAACACTGCGTTCTGTCTACGTAAGCACGAAGGGCGCGTACTGGACAGAGCAGTGCCAAGGCTGGGTCTGCCTCCTCCAAGGGCAGCGCTTGCAGGTTCACTACCTGGTCTCGAAAGGGTGTGGTAGGAACCTTGGGCACGTATCCAAGCCGGGGTCTCAGGATCACGTGAGAGTTAGCCGGCCCGAATTCCAGGCACGCTTCGTCAACCGAAAATGCCTGCAGGTCCCCTACCCTCTTGATGGAGGCCAATGCAACCAGGAGCGCTGTCTTTATTGACAGGAACTTAAGCTCCACTGATTGCAGAGGCTCAAAGGGAGCACTCTGCAGGGCAGTTAAAACCACTGCGAGGTCCCAAGAGGGTACGAGGGGAGGACGAGGAGGATTTAATCTCCTGGCTCCCCTCAGGAACCTGATGATCAGGTCGTGCTTTCCCAAGGACTTACCATCAACTGCGTCGTGATGTGCGGCAATGGCGGCAACATACACTTTCAGGGTGGAGGGAGACAGCCTTCGCTCCAACCCTTCTTGCAGGAAGGAAAGCACGACACTGATCGGGCATTTCGTGGGTTCTTGATGTTTAGAAGAACACCAGTTGACGAAGAGGTTCCACTTCAACGCATAGGCATGTCTTGTGGACGATGCTCTAGCGGAAGTGATGGTAGCCACCACCGCTGGTGGTAGGGTACTCAAACCTGCCTCGTCCCGTCCAGGAGCCACACGTGGAGGTTCCAAAGACCGGGACGAGGGTGCCACAGGGTGCCCCGTCCCTGAGAAAGGAGGTCCTTCCTCAGAGGAATTGGCCAGGGAGGTGCTGTCGCAAGGAGTATAAGTTCTGAGAACCAGGTGTGGTTGGGCCAGTATGGGGCAACCAATATGACCTGCTCCTCGTCCTCCCTGATCTTGCGCAGGGTCCGCGCAAGAAGGCTCACTGGGGGAAACGCATACTTGCGGAGGCCCCGTGGCCAGCTGTGCGCCAGTGCATCCGTGCCGAGCGTGCCCTCGGTCAGAGAATAAAACAGGTCGCAATGGGACGAGTCGTGGGAGGCAAACAGGTCTACCTGTGCGTCGCCGAACTGATCCCAAATCAGCTGGACCGTATGGGGATGGAGTCGCCATTCTCCAGAGAGAGGCCGAACTCGAGACAGCTCGTCGGCCGCCTGGTTCAGGTGTCCCGGGATATAAATGGCTCGAAGCGACCTCAGATGCTTCTGACTCCATATGAGGAGGTGGCGGGCGAGTTGTGACATACGGCGGGAGCGCAGACCACCTTGATGGTTGATGTACGCTACTGTCGCGGTATTGTCTGATCGGACTAATACGTGCTGACCCCTGAGCAGCGCATGGAAGCGGTGCAGGGCGAGACGTACAGCCAGCAACTCGAGGCAATTGACATGCCATAGGCGCTGGGGTCCTGTCCAGGAGCCCGCGGCAGCATGTCCATTGCACATGGCGCCCCAGCCCGTGGTGGAGGCATCTGTTGAGACAACAACATGCCGGGAAACTCGTTCCAGGGGCACTCCGGCCCGTAGAAAGCTGAGGTTCGACCACGGGGTGAAGGTCTGACGGCAGGTCGGAGTCACTGGGACCCGGAGCTTGCCGTGTTGCCATGCCCACCTCGGGACTCGATCGCGAAGCCAAAGCTGAAGCGGTCTCATATGAAGCAATCCGAGCGGCGTTACTGCGGCTGCGGATGCCATATGCCCCAGGAGCCTCTGAAAAAGTTTCAGTGGAACCGCACTCTTGCCCTCGAACTGACGAAGACAAGTCAGCAGTGACTGCGCGCGCTCGCTCGTAAGCTGCGCGCACATGGCGACCGAGTCGATATCCATACCGAGAAAAGAGATCCTCTGCGCGGGGCAGAGTTTGCTCTTCTCCCAGTTGACCCGAAGGCCCAGACGAGCTAGGTGCCGGAGCACTAGGTCCCTGTGTTCGCAAACCTGGTCTCGAGAGTGAGCTAGGATCAGCCAGTCGTCGAGATAGTTCAGGATGCGAACCCCGTGTTCCCGGAGGGGAACAAGGGCTGCCTCGACGACCTTCGTGAAGACGCGAGGAGACAGGGCTAGCCCGAAAGGGAGAACCGCGTACTGGTATGCCTGCCCCTCGAAAGCAAACCGTAGAAACGGTCTGTGTCGAGGTAAAATGGAGACATGGAAGTAGGCGTCCTTCAGGTCGATCGCTGCAAACCAATCTTGTGGCCGCACACACTCGAAAATGCGTTTGGCCGTGAGCATCCTGAACGGCAGCCTGTGAAGGGAGCGGTTCAGGACGCGCAGGTCCAAGATCGGTCGTAACCCACCCGATTTCTTCGGAACAATGAAGTAAGGGCTGTAGAAGCCGGACCTCATTTCGGCTGGAGGGACAATCTCGATCGCACCCTTCGCCAGTAGGGTGGCGACCTCCGCTCTCATGACCGGGGCATTGCCACCGACCATAGTGAAGCGGACTCCGCTGTAGCGGGGAGGAGATCGCGCGAACTGAATCGCGTAGCCGAGCCTGATGGTTCTCGCGACCCAGCGGGACAGTCTGGGAAGCTCTAGCCAGGCTTCCAGAAAGTGCACCAGCGGGGTCATACGAACCACAGACGTACCGTCGGGGGTGCAGCGAGGCGGAATGACCGGCCCAGGCGTGGGTGGCATAGCGGCCCGGTGCGGGGGCACGGTCATTAGCCGCATCCTGCCAGAGGAGGCCAGGGGAGGACCAGCGTCCCACGGGGGCGTGCTCTGGCAGGGGTCTGGCGACAGAGGGGGATGAGAGGAGCGTGGCCCGTGGGCGGCGCGTGCTCTCATCCGCACACTCCGTGTGCTCAGAGATGGGATAGTGAGTTCTTTCTTTAACCATTTTAGGGTGCTGCCCGTCGTGGGACGAGCAGCGGGAATGGGAAAACCAAGGATTCTCCCCCGGCCCTCCACCGGGGGAAGGAGCGGCCCTGCTACCGGCTCCTGTGCAGAACTCATCGCCATCTCTGAGCAGCCCGTCTCAGGAGCGCCGCTTAGCCTGGCGTTTAGCGGGGCGCGGGGCGGGAGAGGGCTGTGGCGCCTTCCTACGGCTTCCTCGACGACGCGACCCGGGAGCAGCGGACTGCTGGGGCCGATCGGGAGGGGCGGGAACCGCAGGGGGGCGCCCTCGGCGGCGAGCGGGCTGAGGCACCTGTGCCGACGGCTGCGCCGCCGAAGCAGCGGGCCGCCGGGGCAGGACATGTTTTAGAGCCTCAGTCTGCTTCTGGGCAGTCGAGAACTGCTGGGCAAAGTCCTCGACTGCACCGCCGAATAGGCCAGCCTGGGATATGGGGGTGTCGAGGAACCGGGTCCGCTCGGCCTCCCGCATATCAGCCAGGTTTAGCCATAGGTGTCGCTCCTGGACCACCGAAGTGGCCATCACCTGACCCAGCGAGCGTGCGGTCACCTTCGTCGCTCGGAGAGCAAGGTCGGTGGCGGCACGCAACTCATCAAAGAGTGCTGGGTCAGTCCTCCCCTCGTGCATATCACGCAACATCTGGGCCTGGTAGACCTGCAGAGTCGCCATGGCATGCAGTGAGGAGGCCGCCGTCCCCGCAGCTCTATAGGCCTTCGCCACAAGGGTGGAGGAGAACCTACAGGCCTTGGAGGGGTGCTTTGGGTCCCCGCGGGAAGAAGCACTCTGAGGACACAGCTGCATCGCAACAGAGCGTTCAACCTGGGGAACCCCAGTGTACCCTTTGGCGGCCGCCTGATCAAGGGGAGGCAAGGCGGAGGCGGTCGCCGAGCGATCACGGGAAGACAATGGTGCCTTCCAGGACCTCGTGACCTCCTCATGCACATCCGGGAAAAAAGGCATTGGGGTTGGCTGCCGATGCGGATCAGCAGCCGCACCCAAAAACCAATCGTCCAGCCGCGAACGAACCGGCCCAGGTGGCGGGGACCACTCAAGACCGATCGCCGCGGCTGCCCGGGAAAGCATGGCCGTCATCTCGGGATCAGACTCGGACAATGCTGGAGCACCCGAGGGTGGCAGCACAGCCGAATCCTCACTTCCCGAGGACTCCTGCCCACCTTGTGATGCCGCGATCGACATCGTGTCCTCCTCTGGAGCGCCGAATGAAACTCGCGGCAAGTCAGAAGACTGTACAGCGGTTTCCACGCGGACACTCGCGGGTTGCACGGGAACAGAGGGAAGTGTGGAGCGTGGAATAGTCGGCGCTTTGTTCCACACTGTAACCCTCAGATCACCCTGGCCGCCAGCCGAAGTACCAGCCCTCTCGGGACCAGTAGATCGGGGTGCGGATGAGGGGACTCTCACATGAAGATCATTGAGTCTCGATCTCAACCGTGCGATGGGCATGTTCCCGCAGTGGGAACATGACTCATCCACAAACGCTGCCTTAGCGTGCTCAACACCCAGACACACAAGACAGCGATTGTGCCCATCAGAGTCAGACACAAATAGACCGCAACCAGAAGTGCACGGGCGAGGCATCTTTAAAAAGACGTGCCGCGTGCAATGCTCTTTTATGAAAGGAGATTTCTCCGCAGAGTGTTGAAGCGACCAGGGAGAGAACACACAAACTCTGGCAAATCACTGCACAGATCAGCAGGGAATGTGCACTCGCTGGAACTCGCTGTCACACCAACACCTGGAGAGAGGCTCGTCTCGAAGAGATGAAGAGATAAACTCAGGATTTGGCTGTGGAGTGAAGTACATCAACTTGGCTCCGAAGCGAAAACATATCTGCATGTTGCTCGCGACTTCCTTTATACCCCCAGGGTGGGGCGGAGTTACGCTATGCAAATTCCGCAGACCCATGGCATTTCTTTGCCATTGGCTCGTGTTTTAATACTCGAAGATGATAGGATTTCTAAGCGAAACCCCATTCGTCGTCATCCGACGTAACTCGGAGTGACAACGAAAGGGAACTTGAGGTTGGAGTCAGGTGTGGTTGTGACTGATATATCTGATCACTACCCAATTGTGCTATCTTTAAACCTGGCATCCAAACCTCCACCTAAACGTTGTAAGATAAAGATCAGTGTCCTGAATGATAGAACATTACAACAGCTCCGTAATAATTTGGAGAGCAAGGTTTGGACTAGTGTGTATGAAACCCGTGATCCAGAGACTGCCTATGACAGTCTAATTCACGAATTAACGGAGTCCATTCATAATACTATTCCAGTGAAGACTGTCATATGCAGAAATGATGATCATCACCCTTGGCTTACTAAAGGGATTCTCAATTCTATCAAACATAAAAATAAACTTTATAAGGTTTACAGGAAAAATCCCAATGATGAAAATAAAAGTAAATATTTTAAGTTTAGAAATAAACTCACTCATATTATGAGGAAGAGTAAACAACTTTATTATACCGAACATATAAATGCAGCCCAAGGTGACTCCAAAAGGACCTGGGCTGTGTTGAATAAAGTTCTAAACAGGGGCCAGAAGTCAGCTGTGCTACCCGAATGTTCGAATGACAATTCACTTTCATTAGCTGATAGTTTCAATGATTACTTTGTCTCCTTGGGTGAAGATCTTGCAAAAAAAATCAGACCTCCTAACGGATCCTCTTTTAGACACTATCTCAATGGAAATTATAAACAATCTTTTTTTATGAAACCTACTGATAAAACTGAAATTCATAAAATTATTACAAATTTAAAGAGCTCTCATACAGGAGGGGTTGATGGAATATGTAGTAAAATTATGATAGCTGTTGCAGATATAATAGCACAGCCACTTACACACTGCATTAACCTATCACTTTTGTATGGTGTAGTGCCAAGTATGACTAAAATTGCCAGAATTATGCCAATTTATAAATTAGGTGACAAAAATAATATGGGCAACTATCGTCCAATTTCTATTTTACCATCTCTGTCTAAGGTATTAGAGAGAGTGGTACACACTAGGTTAAGTCATTATTTGGATAAGCTTCATATTATAGTAGGATCACAGTATGGTTTCAGGAAAGAGAACTCTACCTTTATGGCTGTTTTAGACCTTATCGAAAAAATCAATGATTCTTTAGATCAGGGTGATTGTGGAGTTGGTGTTTTCCTTGACCTATCCAAGGCATTTGACACTATTGATTTTAATATTCTTTTAGAGAAATTACATCACTATGGCGTTAGAGGAGTAGCACTTGACTGGTTTAAAAGTTACCTATATGGTCGTAAACAATATGTGATGATTAATAACCATATATCTCAAAATAAAGAAATTAAATATGGGGTTCCCCAAGGCTCAATATTAGGTCCATTACTATTCAACATATATATAAATGACTTTGTGAATTCCTCTCAAGTATTCCAAAAGGTGATGTTTGCAGACGACACCAATTTGTTCTTGTCACATAAAAATTCAGGTGACTTACAAATTATTTTAAGTGAAGAACTACAAAAAATTGCTGTCTGGTTCAAGTGCAATAAATTATCATTAAAAAAACAAATTATATAGTGTTCTAAACAGGGGCCGATGAGGCTGATGATAGTATTCTAAACATGACCCGATGAGGGTTTAACTAAATGACCCGAGGGGCGGATGAGGGTTTAACTAAATGACCCGAGGGACGGATGAGGGTTTAACTAAATGACCCGAGGGACGGATGAGGGTTTAACTAAATGACCCGAGGGACGGATGAGGGTTTAACTAAATGACCCGAGGGACGGATGAGGGATTAACTAAATGACCCGAGGGACGGATGAGGGTTTAACTAAATGACCCGAGGGACGGATGAGGGTTTAACTAAATGACCCGAGGGACGGATGAGGGTTTAACTAAATGACCCGAGGGACGGATGAGGGTTTAACTAAAGGACCCGAGGGACGGATGAGGGATTAACTAAATGACCCGAGGGACGGATGAGGGTTTAACTAAAGGACCCGAGGGACGGATGAGGGTTTAACTAAATGACCCGAGGGACGGATGAGGGTTTAACTAAAGGACCCGAGGGACGGATGAGGGTTTAACTAAATGACCTGAGGGACGGATGAGGGTTTAACTAAACGCAAGGAAGTGAGGAGCAGAAAAACAATTGTCTCCTACCTTGAAGGCCAGCCATGTTTTTCACAGACTGGAGAAAGAATGATAAGGCAGTGCTTGAACGGTTGTTTGTTGCTGGTTCCAGGTACATGATCTATACCAAAAAAGAATAAATGTAATACATTAAATCATTCAATACATGCAAACACAGATAGATAGTCAGATTATAGATAGATAAGTAATATTATTGATTGATAGATTCCACTGGGTCGTGAGAACCCATCTATCCCACCAAATATGATGATGTTGTGCCTTCAAAGTAAAACCATGTTAAACGTAATATTGCATAACATTATACTTTCGTAGGTAAAATATAAGACAATACCTTATGAGCTTGTGATTCGTGTCAATATGGACTAAGGGCAGTGGACTTTGACCATGAGGGTCTCCAAAATATCATTTGGCACATGGTGACCTGAGGCGTTCAGTGCGTCATCAGCGGTCCCTGTAAGTCAAATTACTCTGACATTAATATTACTTAGACAAAATTCTATCTTTTATTAGTGATAAATGAAATATGACTTCAATACTTAAACTCTGGCTGTGTTGAAGCATGTCAGAATAAAGTAAAACGCTACACTGTAATCAAACAAAACCTGTCAGATGTTCAGTGACTCGCGGGCAGCAAATCGCTCTCGTCTCTTCAACAGCGCTTATTTTTATCACAGCAAATATAAGATTACTGTCGACTCCTTTAATGATGTGTACTGTAAAATCAACTCACCACATTTTGTCACAAAATTATCTTAAATGAAAAAATTGTTCGGCAAGTTTTGAGATCTCGATGTATAATAGCCTGGCATACCAGATCTAACTAAACTATTATAAGGATGATAAATCTATTTAAAAAAACTATAATATCTGTCTTGATGGCAGTTTTGAATATGTGGGTTTGCACCCAAAATGTTTTTTCAATGGCACATATGAATATGTTTGTTTAATGCAGTTTAAATGTTATGTGGCTGTATAAGCTATTCTCTGATCTCTAACAGCAACAACAGTGTAATACTTACTTTATAATCAGAATACAGTGCGTTAAATAGTCCAGCTAGCAGGGGACGGCTAACATTCCCTACGAGTTCGGTTAATGTCCTGAAGAAAACACGTGAATGTAATGTTTAACGAATATTTTAAGGAGGTTTTCTCATTTTAAAAAATGTTCCTATAACGTTAAATGTAAACTAAGATATATCATTTTAACTGCAACATTCAGGATGTTTTGGGAATGTTTCTGAGGTAACACGTTGTACTCAATAAAACATGGTCCCAATGTTAAAGAAGAGCATTCTCTCTCGGTCTCATTAGGAAACTGTTATTAGTAAGTGTTGGCCATGTTTCAGCCTTCCTTACCTTAGCCGTCTCCGAGAACCTGACAGCTTTAGGCTAGTTTTGGAGATTAACAAGGAATCGAGCATATAGAAGTTTTCTTTATTAGTTATGCAGATTTAAAAATAAGATTTTTTATTTTATATATTTATATTTTATATAAATATATTTTATATATTTTACTTGTTTTTCCCTTTAACTCATCAACAATTACACCACCTAAATGATTTTACAGTCTCAATAGTATGCTAATGTGGAATTCTAGGAAGGCCTGTGGTTATAGGCTATATGACTATATCGACATTAAAACTATGCACACTCAGTAGCCTATCTGCTTTTTAAATAATAATAATAATAACATCAAATCATTAGTAAAATAAAGTTAAAAATAGCCTAATAAAAAATCTTTAGACAACTACAATATACTTTACTATTATCAATAATACTATTAATTTATTTTATTCATGTTAAATAATTGTATCGTTATAACTGTAATCATTGTTGTTGTAGTTGTATATTTTGAAAACAGGAAATGGAGATAATAACCACCGGAAGCGGAGCGGCATTCGCGTGTGCTCGCGCGCGCGCGCTTCCATAGAGCGCGCTTCAGTGAAGGCAGCGCATTAATCTAGAAGCGTGATTAAGCGGGCTGGAACCAACCGTTTTTGAACGCACACCTTCCAGCCGATCAGAATCTGTGTCATTAGTTCCACTCATCCGTCGAAGAGCGAGCTTGTTGACACTTTGAAAGCAGTTTTTTACCTTCGTCTCTGTGCTGCGAAAAGGTAAGGATAACTCAAAGTAATGTATATTATTATAGGTATTGTTTTCATTAATTAGTGGCCCTACTAGCCAGGCCCATCTTCCTAGTTTTGTTCCAGTAATGTGCCTAATGTGGACGGGTAAAGATCGTGACTGAGGGGGGTTTCATTTAGATGAGAAACAGGCAGAGATCCTGGCTTAAAGTATTTAGTTTTGGGGACTGTCTGTGTTTTGTTAATGCTAACTTAGTCACGTGTGCATAATTAGGCTACGATACATGTTCGGGAATTGTGGTGCTCCTTTCGGATGATAATTAACGGTAGGCTACATATTGTTAAACAAGACTACACTTCAAAACTTTTTTTTGTTGCCTTATATTTATTTTGTTTGCCAGGACACAATAAGCGTTTTCTGTAAACGCAACATAAATCCACAAAATAAGTCTTTATAATCGCGCGATTGTGAATAACAGATTCAGTCAGAGACCGTTAACCTCAAATCCCGCTGAAATTCACACATACATTTGCATAAATTAGAATATTAGCGCGTAAAGAAGCTGTAAGACCACAGATCTCTCTATTTAGATCAGTATTTACAACACATTTCATATAACAGAAAAGTTCATTCTTCTCTTTAGCTCAGTAATATAATGACACACAGAGGACTGCGACTGCAACATCTGCATTTGGGTTTAGGCATTTCTGCAATAATAGCCTACATTATCATAAGATTACACTTGTGTGCCTGTTATGCTTTTCTCTAGTATAAAAGTACATATATTTAGAAATGGTTATGGGTAGATTAGACGATTAGGGTCGCAACATACCTTATTAATGCAATAATTGTCTTTTTTTTCTACTCATTTTTGACTCATTTAATTTTATATATTCTTTGTATATTATCTATAAAATGTTTGGGGCAGGGTTACAGAATCTAAAATTTATATATTTATATAAAATGGTAAACTTAATGATATAAAATATTTTACTTTTTGGCTATTTGATTTAGTATTTGACTTGAAGCGTGTGCCTGAAACTCCCTCTGGACTGTGGTGAAGTGGCTCTGGTCACTCCTCTGATCTAGTGTTTATTGTACAGAGATATTCATTATTATGTTATGTGTTGTGCAGGCTGTGTTTTGCTGTCGGCCACAGAAGAATGTGCCGACGCCAGAAGGAGAGAGACGCCAGACGAAACACCACGGGCCAAACGTAAAGTCTCAGCTTTAACACACACACAGGTATTACAGTATCGTCACACACACACACACACACGAGTTAAAGGGATAATTTACCCAAGAATGAAAACTCTGTCATAATTTGTTCAGAAACAAGGTAACACTAATTTTACTTCCAGCACAGTGAATATGACATGAATATGGCACAGTGGGCAACGGAAACATATATCTATCTATCTATCTATTAGGGCTGCACGATTATGACAAAAATCATAATTGCCGATTATTCCCTTGAAATTGTAATTGCATTATTAATTATGATTATCACAATTTACATTGAAATATATATATATATATATATATATGCATGCATATTATAATACATGTTTACACAAAAATTGTTAACACACACAAGTACTGTCCCCCTTTACCTAACATACACATAAATTGTAAGAATATGACTAATAGGGGTGTAACGGTACGCAAAAATCACGGTTCGGTACGTACCTCGGTTTTAAAGTCACGGTTCGGTTTATTTTCGGACAGTAAGGGAAAGAAATGCAAACATTAAACTGCAGGTTGTTTATTACTATAAACTTTTTTAAACAATTTGTTTACACTTTTTTAAACACTTTTTAATAAAATATATATAAAATAAAAAAAATAATAAGAAATAAAATACTGCTGCAAAGTTCTCCACTAAATAAAATACTCTCAGTCTCAAACCAATATCACATAATAAATTTTATGAAAAATATAAATAAATAACTATGATTACAGTGCAGCATTACCATTTTAAAACCGATTTAAAAAAAAGAACTTTAATTGCACAATTTGCTGTAATTAATTGCAATTCCTCCAAGCTTGTAATCATCAATATTTAAACTTAGAATCACCTAATTAAATGAAACACCGGGGAAAAAAAGGAACAAAAAAATAGCCCTATATTAAAATAATATTAAACATATATATCAATGTATTATTATTTTTCAATAATCAATCAACAATCAATTTAAAAAAACATTTCCCATTTTTTTTACTAATGATCAAAATAAAATATATTCCTACAAAGCTATTATTACCAGATCATGTGATCAGAGCAGGTCATTTTACTAGCTTTCCTCTAATCATCAATATTAAAATAATATTAAACATAGATATATCAATGTATTATTATTTTTCAATAATCAATCAACATAATCAATTTAAGATTTTTTTTTTTTTTTTTACTAATTATCAAAATAAAATATAGTCCTACAAAGCTATTATTACCAGAACATGTGATCAGAGCCTAAGTGTACCATTGTTGCCAGCATGACTATACCAGCTCAGCAAACAGAAGTCTACTACTGAGAAATCTCACCTTATTTGAGCGGACTTTGCTTTTCCAGTGCGTGATCGGTACATGATTGGAGTGTTTGGGCCGTTAACGACAGAGCAGAACACGCAGCGCAAACACAGAGTCGAACATTGAACATTGAGCAGAGAGCGCAGCGCGCCGACACACACACACACACACACACACAGACACACACGGAACGGAGAGTGCGGCGGCGCACACAGAGCGGAAAAGCTTTTTTTCGCCCTGCAGTCGATTTCATTGGTTCATTTATTTCCCCATTTATTTATTTTTTCCTGCATGAAAGACAACAGCATCTACTTTTATAAGAAATCGTACATTTTTCTGATTTTATTTCATATGATTGTCTGTGCAGGAGATAATGGAGGACCATCCGTGGATGAGAGTCAGTTAATGTGTCACGAACACGCAGCAGCAGAGGAACTGCGGCCTGAGGGGCGTTAACCCTAACCCTGACCCCTAACCTCTAACCCTGACCCTGAGGGGAGTTAACCCCTAACCCATTTCTATTTACGATTGACATTGATAGCTTGTACACTAATATTGACACCCCAACCGGCCTAAAAGCAGTAAAAACATCATGTCTAAATACCCTGATCCCCTCAGACCGGACGAGCACCTGTTGAAACTCTTAGAAATCAGTTTGACCCAAAACGACTTTGAGTTTGATTCTAAACTCTACTTACAGGTGAAGGGCACAGCTATGGGGAAGAAGTTTGACCCCTCGTATGCGGACATGTTCATGGCAGACCGGGAGCAAACGGCTCTTGCAGCTTCTGCCCTGAAACCGTTCGCCTACCTCAGGCTCTTGGAGGACATCTGGGGCGTCTGGACCCACTCGGAGGACGAGTTCCTCACCTTTATCGCCCACCTGAACTCACATCAGGAATCCATTAGGGTCAAATACAGTGTGGACAGGTCAGAGGTCAACTTTCTGGATGTGGTCTCGTACAAGGGACCCAAATTTGAAGAAGCAGGATAGTTAGACTTCGTTGTAAGTACTTCATACAAACCAAATGGGTGATGAGCAGATTTAATAAACGAATCTTTAAAAACACTCGACCTCTGACCCACGAGACCGTTACCTGTATCTGGCCTTCTGTGTGAGATGCCGCAGACAATACGTGTGTCAGATGAAGAATGAGCTGAGGGTCAGAGCCTATCAGCACACACAGCATTGATAAGCGACGACATCTAGTTCAGCATTTCCTGACCCACGGTCTGTCCTCATTCAGGGTCATGTGGTTTATCCCGCCGCCTCATCTGCCCTATTCAGAGGGACACAGCCCATCAGTCCACAGTCAAGGTGAATAAAACGCACAAATAGCCTATCACTTATTGTGGGTATCCTAGATCTGCACTGAAAGAAATAGCCATCTCACAGCATGCACTCGATGGGACATGAGCAGCTACAGTAGTCAGTGGAGGAGTGACAGCAGGTGCTTTATCCTGCTAGTCTTTATGTAGTTATGTGTTATATTTACTGCTGTGTAGACAATCAATCCTCTGTAACTTTCTTTGTTGTTGTCGCGTGTCTGTTGAGATCGACCGCACTTGTAGGCCTATTACATCGTAATACCCGTATGCTGCAAAAAACACTCACGCACACATTACATGTCGATAAAGACACGACTGAATCGAATTATTACGCTTTTTCATCTCGATGGGGTTGTGTTGATATCTGTATTGATTTTTTCAAAGACCAATATTGCTTTAGTTCTGTTGTTCTCCTAGCGCTAGTTGCAAACATGTTAGCCTAGCTGTAATCACAAACTTTATTATTATTATATATTTTCTCCCCTAGCTCACTCTGAAGTGCATGTTTGTCCCCAGCATGTTGTTAATGATCTACACATATACCGTTCCCACAAGATATTTTCAGTTATATTTCTAATTTCTGTTCCAGGTTCATCAGGACAAGACGAAAGATGAGCAGCTCTGAAGAAAATGACCTGGACCTTTCTATCGAGGAGGTGATCATAACTAGAATAAACTGTTTTGAGGAATTTGCTGTTGCTCAGATTTCAGATCTGCAACAAAAACAGAAAAATCTCGAAGAGTCGATGAACGACAAGATGCCCAGTGACACGGCTGCAGTAGAAATCAAGATCTATTTATTAGATGAGCAAAATGATGCAAGATATTTAAACTTGTTAATTGTTGTTAATCACAGTTATTCACAACATCTGCTTATTTTTCCAAAAATCTAACAAATAAGTGTTTTTTTGGGGCATCTCACTGAATGATGTGTGTTTCTGTAACTTAGCACACCATGGGTTAGGTGGAGTTATCAGATATTTAAGAGCAGTGAATCACCTTTCTGCAGCACATGGGCTTTCTGGGCGCCTTTTGATGACGGTTACTCTGAATGATCTCTTTCAAACCGCATTTTTGGAACAAAATCCTCTGGTTATTTAAAAAGAGGCTAACAAAATGCCAAGAAAACAAAATAATATAATAATTATTTTTATTTTTTTTTGTAGGGAGGTAAAAACGACTTTCATCCTCATTAGTAACCACCCTCATTAGCATATATGGCATCTGATTGGCCGAAGCTTAACTGTCCACATATCTGCATCTTTTTTGGTAAAATATTTATATTTTTTATTTTAAAAAGGAAAATTAATAAGTAAATATTGAACTAAATAAATAGTTTAATTTTTTACCTTTAATTTAAACATAGTTGCATTCAGCAATCGGGACTTTTATTTAGAAAAAAAAAAAAAAACGGACATAAACAAATTCATTTTAAAGTGTAAGAATCGACAATCAACCGTTCAAAGTTGATTTGTGTGGATGATTGGAAAAGTTAGTGTTTGTTTTTATGTAATTTGGACGTGCAATGTAGTGTTTTATAATAAGCTAGGCTACTTGTAATGTCACAAATGACTTGTTTTCTTTTATTTTGGATATTTAATACTGTATTTTGAACAATATAGGTGTTGTTGGCCCGAAACGCCCACGCGTGGGATGATCAGCATCATCTCTGTGAGGCTGTCAGGTGGCGATGCTGGAGGAGCTTCTTCGCCGGGGTTTTCTGGTCCATAACCAGCCCAACATGGACTCCATCAGCTTCCTCTGCTGGTTTAACCAGCACACATGATGTCGACAGCCCTGCGAATACAGACACGTAAGTACAGTGTAGTTTTGCAAGCATTGTTTGCAGTGCGACTTCATCATCTCAGTATAACAGTTTGTAATAACACTGTTATTATCCACATTCACCTGTCTTGTCTCCCTTAATCTTAAGGGTTGTGTTTTAAGTTTCCTCTCTGTTGTTTCCACATCTATTGCGTCTTCATCTTCTGATATTCAGGAATGCCAGAGGATTTTGAAGGTTGTGTTTAACGATCTTCAGAGAACACAGGAGGATCTGCAGTTGGGCAGGGAAGTGTCTAATGCAGACGAGACCCTTCACCGTTATTACTGTGAGGCGCTCTTGGCTTCTGGACACATGCTGCTCCCAGGAGCTGTGGAAGACTTGACGGTCAGTTTATCTATTTTAAGTGTTTTCTTTGTTTACGTATGGTTTTAGTAAATACATTCTCTCAAACACACACACATACTCAGTGTGTCTCCAGGCGGATCCAGCATGGTCTCTGAGGGACCATCCTCTGAGGGATCTGAGTGGTTCAGGCCAGAACACTTGTGAACACCTCACCCCGAACCCTATCGTCAGTGACCCCTCACCGTCAGTGACCCCTCACCCCGAACCCTATCGTCATTGACCCCTCACCGTCAGTGAACACCTCACCCCGAACCCTATCGTCAGTGACCCCTCACCGTCAGTGACCCCTCACCCCTAACCCTGCCATCAGTGACCCCTCATTAATCACACCGGGGACATGTTAAACCCTATCCTACATATTTTTTACATATACAAATGTTTTAAAATGTTCAGAATTATGTTTATTTTTATGTTATTATCCTGTTTGATGATGTGCACACTTTCTTTCTGTTAGAGCTAATAAAGTTTACAATGTCACTACACAACATTTGCATGTTATTAAAGCATGAAGTTCGACTCGCATAATGTTCCAACAATCAGTGTTGGGAAAGTTCAGTTCACAAATTATAAAATGAACTAGTTCAGTTCATAGTTCATATACTCAAAATTTTGAACTAAGTTCACAGGTCCAGAAATGAACTAGTTCATAGCTCTTTTTTTTCCATGTTGCTGCGAGATATTATTTTTCAAGATGATTGCCACAGCCCAAATAGAACCACAGACAATTATTTTATCAGTTTTAACACTGAAGCTATGCGTCAGATTTCCCCCATCCTCACCGACCTCGTCATAAAACTCGTTTAAATGATCATACGACGCCTCCTTGCTGCTTTATGTTTTGATTTGTAACGTAAGTGATGAGTCGTTCATGAACGATCCATTCATTGCGTCTGTCACGTGACAAATTAACGAAGGAAGGTAAAGTAACTATTTATGTTCCCTGTAAACGATTTTTGACTGCATTATAATGATTTCTTAATTCAGAATATGATCAAGATTGCGTGGGTGGATGTGTTCGGGGAATTTGCCAGTTAATAGTATAACATTTAAAGCCCCTTAAATAAACGAAATGACTCGAAAAAAGATTTGTTCATTTTGATGAACGAGATCGAACAAGAGAGTCAGTAGACACGGGTGGCTGGTGTTGCCAGATTGGGTGTTTTTCCGCTACATATTAAGGCCGGTTTACGGTGGGTTTTAGCCGGGTTTTCGCCTGGAAGGATTTATCCTGCACTTCAGTCAAGATTCCCTAATCAGAACGGGAGTTTTCCCAAGTGTGCTGAAATCAGTGAGTTTGTGCTGAACTGATTATTAAGTGATTTCTGTCATTAATTCACAATCTGAAGAACAGCTTTAGTTTTTCATGAGACTTTTCATACTTCAGTGCAACATAAAATGAAATAAACTTTGACTAAAATTATTTTTAAACAGTGATTTTGGTTATTAAAAGCAACCTTTGCAGCGCTGCTCAGATGTGTGTGTGTGTGTGTGTTCGACTCAAACGTTCCCATTATCCTCTGGTCTTTGTTTATAGCAATACAAGTTTTTTTTGGAAGATTAGGTAATTATGAACACAGCATTAAAATATGAAAGAAATTAAAGTGATAATAGCAAAACAAATACAGGAAATTTGGCAGAAGGAATGGAATGAAGGAACAAAAGGCAGACATTTTTACTGCATTCAAGGAAAAGTTGGTTCAGAGAGAAGAAGATTCGGAAACAGGAAAGAGGACGTTTTAGTCACAAGAATGCGCGTTGGACATTGTTTATTAAATCAATGCTTACAAAGAATTGGTAGACATGAGAATGGAAATTGTGATAAATGTGGCTTAGCTGCCCTTGTTGGTTGTATTTCTTCTCTCCACTGAAGTGCTAGACATATTGCTATTATTTCTGCAGTGAATACCGAAATATGATCTGAGGTTCTTTTTGACATTCTAATGTTAAAAAGTGGAATATATACCGCTCCTGCTGTTCTCCCAAAGTCTGGGTCTTTTGCACCATCAGTGTATATTTGCACTGCACTATAATAAGTTTGATCTATGTATTGCTGCATACCTAAAGTTACTAATCCATTTGTATCGTTATGCTTTTCTTTAAGCAGTTGGATATCAATCAAAGGCATTGGGCTCTAGTCACACTGGCAGCAGCAGCAGGTCTTCAAGTATCCGCTTCACCAGGTGTCACTCATCATGCTGATGCAGATCCCGCCTCCCACTCATCTCGTTAGTCCTGACTGACAAGCAAGATAGCCAATCAGCAACAACCTAAGAAAGCGAAAGTAAGAGAAACAGACCGGACGGAAAACATAATACACCACACACACACACACAATACTATAAACGTCCTTACGGACGTAACACTTTATCACACTTCTACGTTCAGAAAGCTGGAGCAATAGCAGATGGACATTCATGTTAAAAGATCAAATCCTGTACACACCTTATATTAATAAAGCACGTGTAGCCTACAGGTTAGCAGATGAGCCCAGAATACAAACATGCGTTTAATTGCACATTAGGCTAAGCGTTTTCCTCCCATAGAAAACCCTAATTATAAAATTAGAAATGAAAAATATAAGTAGCCAATAAAATAAACAAATTATTGTGGAATCAATTAGCCCACAAATAATAATTATTTTAAAGCCTAAACTAATTTATTTAAAGAAAAACACCAGTGTGATCTGTATAAGTGCTTTTGTAGAATAAAAGGAAACGCACAGGACGCTCTTTCTTTCATGATCTCCGTGAACTGGAGCGAGTCTCTAATAATCTCCTTTACAGTGGAGATGTGTGTATGTTTCCAGCCGACACTGATTTACAAAACACCAGTTTATTAATAAACTATTAAAATGCTTCGGTATTTGTTCAGACACATTTATTATCATTAGCCTAGTTTTGCTGGTGCTATGCGGTGAGTTTTCTGCATGCGCTTGTGGGGCGGAACCGGAAGTTGTCCAGACCACACACAAGCACACAACATGTCAGAACCAGATGTTGTTGGCAAGATGACAGCTCGTACACTGTAAAAATAAGAGGTGCCTGGAGGAACCTTTTGGGGTTCTTCACTTTGCCACACCGGCGGAACCGTCTGTAGATCCTCTAGGCACCCTTTATATAGGGCCGGTTCTGTGAGGAACCACACAAGTTTCCTGAGGAACTCTTATATTAGGCACTGTGTGGAACCACTTCGGGTGCCTCCAGGAACCACATTTCATTTTTTTTAAATATTTAATTTCATGTTGTTACTATGGTTACCTTTGACTTCTATTTTAATAAACAAATTGAACCAAATACAAAATAAGAATTGTTTAAAAAATATGTTATATTCATTTTTATACATACACCTCCATGGGAAAAAAGTTAACTATAGATTAATATCAATGAATACACAAAAAAAATTGTATAATACATAAGCAACGTGAATAATCAACCATTTATATACAATAGGCTATAGAAGAAAAGACATTTCAACAAAATGCATGGAAACATATGTTCCACGAAATAAATCAATGTAATTTTTGTAAAATTTTGACTAATTAAAAATGTCCATCTTCACTTAACTTTATTTGTGTTTCAGTCCGATGGTAAGTCTGACATCACTGTTTCCAAGTCTGAAAGCTCTGTCAGATGCCAGTGCTAATATGCACTCATTGTGCTGTAATATTCCTGAAAATTATGATCCTAACCTTTATCTCTATACCGAAATCTCAGATGGTTAGTTATTCAGCTATTTTGAATCATAAAATGTTGAAGTCTGGGATGCCGTTAGACTGTAATGTACACTATGGCTTTTGAAAAGCTTAAATGTGTGACTTGAATCAACAGTGCTCATAAATGGTTGTTGAGTATTCGCATGAAACAAGATAGAGGAAGTAGACCCGGAAACAGTATTATAGTCAGGTCCGAATCTTCAAGATTGTGTAACCCTGTAGGCATTTTTGAGGAAAAGTTGTTATACCACATTTTTAGAAAGTTCAATGTCTCCTGAATAAGGATCCACCGTATAACATTGAAATAAGGGTCCCATTTTCTTGTAATTGTTATTGAAACAATAGGTGCATTATTCACAGCCGAAACACTACAGGTGGATAGGGTAACATTTTTAAGTTATAGATATCACCATAAAACCTTTCCAGTTTTTCACTTACATAGAGACAGACATTTTTTGTATTACAAGTTTTCTGAAATGTCATGTTTACATATGCAAATGAGGCATACCAGTATATATATAATTCGAGGGGCAGGCATACAGGTACGCGGTTCTCCCTTTCGGGCTAGCCCTGTCTCCTCGCGTCTTCACAAAGGTTGTCGAGGCAGCCCTTGTTCCTCTCGACGACTGGCTGATCCTAGCTCACTCTCGAGACAAGGTTTGCGAACACAGGGACCTAGTGCTCCGGCACCTAGCTTGTCTGGGCCTTCGGGTCAACTGGGAGAAGAGCAAACTCTGCTCCGTGCAGAGGATCTCTTTTCTCGGTATGGAAATCGACTCGGTCGCCATGTGCGCGCAGCTTACGAGCGAGCGCGCGCAGTCACTGCTAACTTGCCTTCGTCAGTTCGAGGGCAAGAGTGCGGTTCCACTGAAACTATTTCAGAGGCTCCTGGGGCATATGGCATCCACAGCCGCAGTAACGTCGCTCGGTTTGCTTCATATGAGACCGCTTCGGCACGCTCTGAGTCCCAGTGACTTCGACCTGCCGTCAGACCTTCTCCCCGTGGACGAACCTCAGTTTTCTATGGGCTGGAGTGCCCATAGAACGAGTTTCCTGGCATGTTGTTATATCAACAGATGCCTCCACAATGGGCTGAGGCGCCATGTGCAATGGATATGCTGCCGCGGGCTCCTGGACAAGACCCCAGCGCCTTTGGCATGTCAATTGCCTCGAGTTGCAGGCTGTACGTCTCGCCCTGCACCGCTTCTGTGCGTTGCTCAGGGGTCAGCACGTATTAGTCCGATCAGACAATACCGCCACAGTAGCGTACATCAACGACAAGGTGGTCTGCGCTCCCGCCGTATGTCGCAACTCGCTCGCCACCTCCTCATATGGAGTCAGAAGCATCTGAGGTCGCCTCGAGCCATTTATATCCCTGGAGACCTGAACCGTGCAGCCGATCTGTCTCGGTTTCGGCCTCTCGCTGGAGAATGGAGACTCCATCCCCAGTCGGTTCAGCTGATTTGGGATCAGTTCGGGGACGCACAGGTAGATCTGTTTGCCTCCCACGACTCGTCCCACTGCGACCTGTTTTATTCTCTGACCGAGGGCACGCTCGGCACGGATGCACTGGCGCACAGCCTCTGCAAGTATGCGTTTCCCCCAGTGAGCCTTCTTGCGCAGACTTTGCGCAAGATCAGGGAGGACGAGGAGCAGGTAATTTTGGTTGCCCCGTATTGGCACAACCGCACCTGGTTCCAAGAACTAGTACTCCTCGCGACAGCACCTCCCTGGCCAATTCCTCTGAGAAAGAACCTGCTTTCACAGGGACGGGGCACCCTATGGCAGGCTAACGAGGCAGGTTTGAGTACCCTACCACCAGCGGTGGTGGCTACCATCACTTCCGCTAGAGCATCGTCCACGAGACATGCCTATGCGTTGAAGTGGAACCTCTTCGTCAACTGGTGTTCTTCTAAACAGCAAGAACCCACGAAAGGCCCGATCAGTGTCGTGCTTTCCTTCCTGCCTCCCTCCACCCTGAAAGTGTATGGTGCCGCCATTGCCACACATCATGATGCAGTTGATGGTAAGTCCATTGGAAAGCACGACCTGATCATCAGTTTCCTGAGAGGAGCGAGGAGACTGAATCCTCCTCGCCCTCCTCTCGTTCCCTCTTGGGACCTCTCAGTGGTTTTAACTGCTCTGCAGAGTGCTCCCTTTGAGCCTCTGCAATCAGTGGAGCTTAAGTTTCTGTCAATGAAGACAGTGCTCCTGGTTGCATTGACCTCCATCAAGAGGGTAGGGGACCTGCAGGCATTTTCGGTTGACGAAGCGTGCCTGGAATTCGGGCCGGCTAACTCTCACGTGATCCTGAGACCCCGGCCTGGATATGTGCCCAAGGTTCCCACCACACCCTTTCGAGACCAGGTGGTGAACCTGCAAGCGCTGCCCTCGGAGGAGGCAGACCCAGCCTTGGCACTGCTCTGTCCAGTACGCACCCGCCATGCTTACGTAGACAGAACGCGGTGTTTCAGGACTTCAGACCAGCTCTTTGTCTGTCATGGTGGGAAGCTGAAGGGAAAGGCTCTCTCCAAGCAAAGGTTGTCTCACTGGATAGTGGACGCCATTGCTTTGGCTTACCAGCAGCAAGGTCGACCATGTCCCCTTGGTGTGACGGCCCACTCCACCCGGAGTGTGGCATCCTCTTGGGCTCTAGCGCATGGCGCCTCGCTAACAGACATCTGTAGAGCTGCAGGCTGGGCGACACCTAACACGGCCTCTGGGCGACCCCCACGTGTGTAGTCCACTGTAAGCCTCTCTGAGCATGTGTCTTTCCCTCGGCAAGCCACCTTGCCACCCCTGGGTTTGAAATATTCCACCTGCGGCTGGACACCCCAGTGATTCTCAATATGCAGCCCCCTGGGGTCATGTGTATTCCAAGTTCCCCCCTTCGGGCTGGGCATAATTGCATATTTCCACTGAGATATGCTTCCCAGTGTACCTTGGTACCTTGGCATAATTCCAGCAGCCATTAAAAACTGTCCCTTTCATGTTAATGTTGTTTTTTCATTGTTTACATGTTTAAATATTCTGAGAATGCATAGTTTAGTTATAATGTTTAATGTTTAAACTGCAATAAATGCATTAAAACGTTTTTTTTTTTTTTGGCAGCCATTTTGTTTTTATTGTTTATGCCAAAACAGTGATGTTTACAACTTGTTATACGGCAGAAATGGATTCAGCACCTAAAAATCATATAGAAACAACACTTGAAGTACTTTTCCTCAAAAATGCCTACTGCATCTTATCCAGGGCTATTTATCTATTTTGGGACTCGACTATTAAGGTGCAGTAAAATGATCTGTTTTTCTGTGAATGTTCACTGGTGAATTCCAGTCATTTCAATAAGAATCCACACGATCAGCAATTTAGTTTGTGGTCAAAAATGTCACTATGGGACCAAGTTGGTCACTGGAAATCTCTGGATTTGACCAACAGAAAGCTGCTGGAAAGTGACTCCTGTGTGAGCTGTGCTTCATACATTACATCTCTACACTGCTGACAATGGCCAATGGACTTTTTTGCCTGTGTACAATAATTTCACGAAATTCACAAATGTGACGCACCTTTACTCGCTGCAATCGAGTAAACATAAAATGCAATCAATAATAAAATCTTCACAAGGGACATGTGAGGTACTTAAATAGCTAGACAAGTGAAAAGGTACAAAGGTCCGTGTGTTTTTCCTCTTTTCTGGTGGATGGTCCAGGCACTTCAGTGATTTTCAGGTCTACAGGAGGATTTTTATTCTTGTTCAAACTTGTATTTCAGCTTACCGAGATCCCTGCAAAGTACAACATTCACTGTTAGTAAGGTTATTAAAGTGATAGTTGTGAAATTTGAATATTTTCCTCAGCCTTGTGATGTTCCAAACCTGTTTGACTCTCTGTCTGTGAACCCAAAAGCAGATCTCAGGCATAATGCAACCCCTGTCACCATTCACTTTCACTGCATGAAACACAAGCAGAAAAGAAATGTGTAAATCATTCATGAAAACATTCTTATGTACACTTGTCTAGTTAAATTCAATGCAACAAGTTGTGTTAAAATGGTTAAGCTCCAAAAATGACCCAGAAAACAACTCGTGTGTTGTAATTCTTCTGAAGCCATATAATAGCTTTTTCCTCTTTTTTTTTTTGTCAGTGAGACTAAACTTGAAGTTATAATTCAGAGTTAAAATGTCTTATATTCAAATGCAAATGATAAAGATATAAGAAAAAATGCATAGCATTATTTGTGGACCAAACCTGTGATATTATTTTTCTGAGTAACATGAATGGCTAAAACCTTCATACCAGATACTATGCAATAAACGAGTGGTAAACACTGTAAAAACGTAGTAATTAATAATAAATGTAGTTTATATGTGTGTTTGAATATATAGCGAGTAGACTCTGTATTTATATTTATTTGGCGAGTTTACAAACCTTGTAACGGAGAGCCGAACAACCGGCGGGAGCTTTGATGAGGGGAGCCGTTACTTTCAGACCCGATGACGATCAGCTGAGCTTTGTTGCGCGCGAGCAGCGCTGAAGCGACGACAGCAGAGGAATAGCAGCAGTTTGCAAATGCAAATGTCATTTCAAGTTTAATAAAAATAAAGTTAATAAATAATGCATAAAGTCAGAGTTAAAAGTCAGAACTAAGTTTTTGCACTATTTTCTTTCTTGTTTAAGTTGGACCCCCAAAAGAAAGATGCCCGTATTTCCCCCCATGGACCCCAGGGCTCTTTCTGCTGTGTGTAAGTGAGATTTTAGTGCAAAAACACACTCGTGGTGTAGCGAGAGGCCCATATCAGAATGGCATTTCCTACGCAACGGCTGTGTCTGGAGCTAAACAACAGAACAGGAAATCAGCCAGTTTCTGTGAGATGTCAGAAGCGGAAATGCTTGAGCTTGTGAGGAAGATTAGTATCAGAGACTGTTAGAAAGGCTGCTTATATGCTGTGAAATGTGAGTGGAAAACAATCTTAAGGCAGGAGATCCGGAGGGATGACTTCGACCCGACCACATTTTAAATGCATATCATTTTCAGTGTATTTCACCTGTGCGTTTCTATGCTTTCTATTACTGCATTTATTTTGTGCAAGTGAGATGAGTTTCATAAATCATAATCTGTCTGGTGTTTATAAGCAGCACATACAGTATTTTACTATGTGTAAAATATACACAAACTTACCTATATTACATTGTTTGTGGTACCTACAGTTAAAAATGTAAATATGTGATGATAATATTGATCGAGCAATTGATGTAAGTAAGTGAAAATATATGCGCAGAATCTAAATGCATGTTGTACATAGATGTTGCCTAATGGATTGTTTTCTATACCAGTCCATGACTGTTTCCTCTGTGGTTTATGTGCAGATGTGGGGGTTTTGAGTGACGCTTCTAAGTTATGATTCAGGTCAAGGTTCTAGGGCTAAAATTATTTTAATCATCATAATATAACGTTCATTTCTACACTAGACTAATGTGGCACACCACTACTAAAATGAATGCTGAGGAATCACTGCTACCAGAACATTTCATTTAAAAAAGAAAAAGAAAAATCTGAACATGTTTTACACATGAACTTTTCTCTTCTTTTGTCATCAGGGCGAGGTAAACAGAGGAGCACAGAAGGACCTGCAGAACTCCCTATCTGATCTCCTGCTGCCTTCACTGTGATGATATGTACAAGACTGAAGGATACTGGGGATGTGGACAATGAGGAAAACTTCAGGGGTTATACTCTGAACATGAGTTTGCAGGAGACCATGGACTGGTTTATGTGGCTGGAGGCACAATCTGATCTTCTGTAGACAATATTAGTGCCAGAACATATAGATCGGGTTTGCATAAACCCTCATTGTGTTGCCCTTCAGTTAAAGATTTGGTGATGAGTGTGCTTGCAGTTAGTTTGTCTCACAAGAATCATAAGGTGTGTTTGACAGCGGTGCATTTAGCTGTTCATTAGTGTTATGTCAAATTAATCATCAGCAAATCAGGCATACAGTACGACATGAGAAGATGTTTAAACAGATCTATTTAAAAATAAAAACATATTTAGACATAAAGTCCAATTCCAAAATGATTGATTAGTGCTTGCTCCACAGTCTAGCTGATGTGGGACATATAACTGATAAAACAATACATTGTTATACAGTTGTTGTTAACAATACAGTGTGTTATTATAATTATAATAACAATATAGTTATTGTTAACAATACAGTGTGAATACATTGCAATATGTTTTTTTGCAATACATTATCAATACGCTGGCACTAATGCAGACTGCAGCTTGCTTTACTGTGAAGAAGTCATCTCAGAGGTTCTCGTTCTTGAACAGCTGAGAGTCAGTTTCATTACATGGAGTTAAATTAACTGTTCATAGTGTGTTCAGTTTATGTTAAACTCGTGCGAGAGCGATTCTAACACACATGGAACTGTTCTCTAATCGCTCTCGCGGTTCTTCGATGTCATACACCAATGCTCTTGCGCAGTAGCGGAGATAGTGTGTGTGCGGCCGCCCCAGACGCCGCCGATCTCGCCTCACTGGACAGGAGCGGGGCCCTCGACAGCTGACACACTGCACTGGCCCTGGCAAAGTAACATATTGCAGATTATTAGCTGAAAAAAGCGGATTACTGCATTAGCTAACGTTGAGATAATCCAGCTCTTGTTATGAAACGTAACAGTCATGCGTGAGGTGCGAATGTGCAATTTAGAGAATAGTTACGAATAGTTACGAAAATAGAGAGAAAATATAAATCGGGCACATTAAAAAGAAAAGAACAAAAAGAACGAGATATTAGGAAAAGTGTGGTAGCATCGTGTGCTCCTCTCACACCGTACTTATCATCATCATCAACATCATCATCATCATCATCATCCACAACTCAACACTGTTAGATTCATTTGTTCTGGAGGATCGTTAACAACAAAATGGTAAGAAAGAAAAATCGTCTTTAAAAATCTATGTTTTAGTTATGAATAAGTCACTCAGTCAGAATGTTGTAAATCAGTTGTTTTTCTCAAAGTTTTCATCCCAGTTAAGTTCTCATGTCGCACCTGTAGCCGACCTATGGAGTTGTAAACAAACGTTGTGTTCAGTATATATAATAGTGCCATGTTGTCAGTTATATAATGTGGCACTGACTGAGCGCACGTGGCCTGTTCAGCAGCATCGCTGTCAATCAGGTGTCGCTGTCCGCGGTGCTGAAACACTTTCACTTATGACTGGCAAACTGTTGTCTTTGTTCGTCAATACAAACTTGTCAAAAAAAATGTGGCTTTTCTTTGTGTTTTACTTAACATATAAGTGACACATTATTACATATGCATTCATCAGATATTTTACGTTTTCTTTAACGGTTTTAATTTTAAAATGACTCGGTAGCAGATGAAGAATGAATGATGGAGCTCCGCTGTACTGAGAGTCTAGCCCCGCCCCTGCTCTCGCCCTGAAGTCTCTCCGGCTGCAGACTCAGACTCTAGTGCTGCTTTCAGCCAGACGACAGCAGGAAATAAGGAGGGAGCAAATAACACGCTGACAGATTCTGTTGCTTTTCGACTTGATTTACGCCTTGTTTTATGAGAATGTGTTAAAATGAAATTGTATAGATTAGCTCTGTGTTCTGCTTGTTAAGTGTAGCATCAGAGTTTCACCTTTTCAACACGTACAAGGTCGAGCTCATCGCATCGTTCACGAGGACTTCGATCAAGACTGCAACAAGGTTGGGATTGTCAATTGAGGGAGTCTATTAATGTACAGTTTTTGCATTATTAAGTAGTAATTGGAGTTGTGGGGATAATATTGTAGTGACGCATCGAAATAAAAATGCTTAACGAAACCGAAACTAAACACACAATGGGGCGAAAATGGAAACAAAAAAGAAAACATTTTAAATTAGACTTTGTTTGAAATAAAACACGGTAATACTTGTCCAAAATGTCACATTTGTTGTTTTACTAAAGATTGTAGCCTATTAACACCTTAATCTCTGCCTGTAAGCGTAATATCTGGCTCTTAAAATGGCGGATTACCCGCATTCAGACATCAACACAGTCAACGCCTAGAAATGAACCCAACTCACATTACACACATCCTCAACACGTCTTTCAAGTGCTTGCAATAAATAATTATACACTGTAAAAAGAGATGTGTTAAAATGACACATATTGTGTAGAATATTTAACACAATAGATGTCTCATTTAAACACACAGATTCTGTCTGGCAATAACATAGACTTTTAAAAAAATAAAGTGAAACAGGCAGATGTAAAAATATTAACCATTTGATCAGTAGTTGAGTACAGAAAGCATGTGCACATTAATAATAAGAAAAGTTTCCGGCACTAAAGCTTCAAATCACATATGAACGCGGAGCAGTTTCTCATGAAGCTCCTGGAGCGCATAATATTTCAGAGAAACACGCGTGATCAACGATAAACGAAGCCTCACTGCGCTCGGGTCTCAAGAGGTCCTCACTGCAGCCTCCTGCACGATGATGTAGCTGGAGCAGATCCATCCAAATGAGCCAATAAAGAAGGAACTCTTACCAGACTAAATATCTTTTAAAAAATGTTGTTGTTTTTTTTTTTTTTACCTCTGTTAAGATTTCATTTCTTGATGCTGTTATTATTTTTGCATATTATTTTTCCCTTGAATGTGTATGTTCAGTTGTTTACAGATCATATTGTATTGTAGCTTTAGGATTAAAATTACAGAGACAATTACTTGACTCATTTTTTCTTCCACTCAACAGCAAATATGACCTGAAAGAAATAAAATGGCTTAATTTTAAAATGTTCTATAATACAGACCCTTTCCAAAAATTAGAATATCACAGAAAAGTTGATTTATTTCCATAATTCCATTCAAAGCGTTAAACTTCCATAGATTATAGATTCAGGGCCCACAACTTAAAGGTGGTATCATTGATTTCAGGCCCAAATTTTTTTTTATCACATTCATCTAGTCTTTCCTAACGATCCGCTAGCTGCCGCCCCATAAGCATGCCGTCAAAAAACTCCGTCTCTGTAGGCAGCCTAGGCTCTGAGATCTGCACACAAAAACAATTGGTTTCACCAACCACTCAAAACCAAAACAAATAGTGTTCCAACCAATCACAGACAGGGGGAGGGTGTAGTGAGGTTTAGTGCTCGTGCACGGCTGCACGCGAAGTCAGAGCTGAAGAAGAAGCTGGCTCAAAACCCGAAAAAGTTATGGTATGAAGTGTCTATGTTTATTAAGGAAAATGTACTCTCTAATTTAGTTTTGCATTTTGAAAATGTAATTTTTGGATATTCAAAGTATGATAACAGTGTGATTATAAGGAGGGCTTTTGTAATTAATTTGTTAATTTTATTAGTCAAATTTCACATCCATAAGTGTAAGTTTTCTAATAAAAAGCCCCTTTTCTCAGTATTCCTTAAAGAATTCGAAAAGTACTTTTCTACTATTCATTCTAGTACTGATGGAAAAGCTATTAAGACGGTTAATTTGTGTACTGTCTTCAAAATCTGTGATTGATACAAAGGTCTTGTATTCTTGTGATTTATTATTAATTATTTTGATTATTTTTTATTTTTTTCTGTGTGTGTGTGTGTTTTCTTTGCTCCCCTGCCTCTAAAATTGTATGTTGTACTGTTTTGTTGTTTAAAAAAAAAGAAGAAAAAAAAAAGCATACATGTCACTTTAAGACCAGCGCATGATAACCCAGAGATCGGTACTGCGCATGTGTCTAAGGTGTCGCCAAAACACACCATCATCCAGTACTTATTGGATCTGATCCAGCTATGTCATCGTGCTACAGATCTCTCAGGTCTGCGCTCCTGGCTGCTGTATTGGATCTGATCCAGCTACCTCATCAGCTCCTGGCTGCTGTATTGGATCTGCCACAAGATGGCGCTGTCTGTAACACTCTTGATGCTTCTTTACCTGAAACAACCAGAGAAAAGCTTCAATGATTCAAGAGGCTTCACTTCTTCATTCCTAATTACCAGACCTGAACATTTACAACAGCAAGAGTTCCAACAGCAATCAGTTAGAATAAATGACTAGTTTTAAACACAGTAAAACTAAGTTACAGCATCATTTAGACACACACAGACATCAAAACAGCTCATGAATCTCAACAAAGGTGACAAAAGTCCATTCAGCTGCATCATTTATTCAGTTTTGTACTATGGTGGTACCCAGCATGCATTGCGACATGAAACTTTTGATTGTCACAACTGTTGATATTCATGTGCCTATTGTTGATGTCTGTGTGTGTGTTTAAGCTATGCAAGAGTTTTTATGCTCTGTATGATTTTAATATCCTCCAAAAATACATGAAATACATTCAAATATAAAATTAAAAGACAAAGGATGAGATCGGTGAATCTATGATGATGATGGCAACATCACAACAGCCAAAAACATCTGTTAAATCACAATATATTCCAAATATTACTCAGAATTCATTGTTTTTATGGTATATTGTTGTTTAAAAAAGAAAGAAAAAAGAAAAGGTATTACTGTCAGAATTTGGCTGGGTTTTTTTTACAGCAAGGTTTCACAGTGTGCATAATACTCTCTCACACACAGATAATTAAATATCCAGTTGTTTATATGCAAATATTGGAAGAAATAAAAACATGTATTCTGAATCAATGAATTATTCTGTGTTCAGCAGTTAAACTGTGGCGGTGGAGATATGGATGAACTCAAGGTGAGTTACAATCTTTGTTTATGAGCTTTTAAAAGACAATTAAATTATTATAAAGATATATAGCTCATGCATTTTTTTGCTTGTAAGTGGACACATAAAAAAGTACTAATTTAACAGTTTATTTTTTCATATATGTTAAGTCTGTATGACCATAACTGAGTATTTTAAACGGATGGTTCGGAGTAAAATCCACTTAGGGTCCTTTGCACCATGACCTCGAGCCAACCCCCCCCCCCCCATTTGATGAACATTGTGGGCACATTCGACAATTTTACTGATACATAGATGTGATAGATAAGTTATTAAGGGCAGTAACTTCTTTCTAAAGATTGAAGACTTTCTAAAGATCCCACCCGGTCGCAGAAACTCTCTCTGCAGTGAAGTCAGCGGTGCTTCAGCTCAAAGTCATGATCCCCCTCCTTCTTTCAAACGTGAGTTTGTACTACATTATGAAGCTTTCCAGCCACATTATTTTTGTTCAGCAACATCTAATGTAACAAATAATATAACAGTTATTCAAAAGTCATTTATATTGTTCTTTATTTATTATTATCATTGTTGAAAATGCTTATTATCAAATACAGGTGATGGAAATAAACCGGTGGGGAAACGGTAAGCTTTTCTTTATTAATCTCTGTTAGCCAGCTAAATAACAGCATCTTGTTGTCAACCTTAATGTCAACTTGCAACAACAGCACAAGATAAATAAATGTTAAATGTTCAGCACAAAACTGACCCTGTTCTGCACTTCAACTCTCACCCCTGCAAACGGCCCTATCTGATCTCCAAATGCCCTATCTGATCTCCAAACACCCTATCTGATCTCTCTCTCTGTAGATCAGGTCATGATGCCACCCTCATTGATCCAGGTCCCCCAAGACTTTACCAGCTGAACACGGAAAGAACACATATTGATGGGACTGATAAAAAGGTCAGACGATGGACATATGGACGAAGAGACAGAAACAAGCAGAACAAAGCCATACTGTTGGTGGGAGAAACCGGCGCTGGGAAAACCGCCATGATCAACACCATGGTGAACTACTTACTGGGAGTGAAGTTTGAGGATAAAGAGTTTCATCAAATCACAGAAGAAGAAAAACCAGAAGCTCAGTCCCAATCCCTGACATCTGAGATCACAGTTTTTGAGGTGTTTGTTGAAGAAAACCCAATATCTCTGACCATCATTGACACTCCAGGATACGGAGACTCTGAAGGATTCAGTAGAGAAAGAGAGATTACTGATGATCTGGGCAAGTTATTCTCAGATGAGGATTTTCACTATATTGATGCCGTGTGTTTCGTGATGAAGGCGTCTCAGAATCAACTCTCTGGAAAAGAGCGTTACATATTCCAGTCAGTTCTGTCTCTGTTTGGCAAAGATATAGAGGACAACATAGTGTTCATCATCACACACTCAGATGGAGGACCTCACACCGATGCTCTTAATGCCATTAACACAGCGCAGATCCCCTGCAGAAGAGATGAGAGGAACAAACCTGTTCACTTCTTATTCAACAACCAGCAGGAAGAACAAAGAGCACATGCTCACAGATCATCATGGGAAATGGGAGAGAAAAGCATGGAAAAGTTTTTGAAACTCCTGCTAGAAAACAACAGAAAACAAACTCTGATGGCAGTAGAGGTTCTGAAAGATAAAAAACAACTTGAAGCCCGTGTCTTTAATCTAAAGGGCCGTATCACTGAGAAAGAGTTAGAAATCAAAGCTGTAAAACAGAGTATTGAGGAATCTAAGAACCGTCAGGTTAGTGCGTACGAAACTGTCAAAGAAAAAGTACCGATTGAATACCAATGGCTATCAGGGAGCAATTACGCAACCTGCTGCCGTGTGTGTGAGGAAAACTGTCATGAGTATGGTTGCTGGTGGGTCCCTTTCAATCAGCTCTCACAGTGTGACGTCATGATGAATGGCTACTGCACTGTGTGTACAAGGAGATGCCATTACAGTGACCACACCAAAGAGGACAGGAAATATGTGATGAAGACAACGAAAGTTAATATGCCATTTGATAAACTTAAACAGGAGATTCAATCCACCGGTGACCAGGCTAAACCCAGATATGATGAAACAGAATATGAGGATATAACAAAAGTAGAAGAACACCTGAAGAGAGATCTGGAGAAGGTTAAAGAAGTAAAGTCCACCCTGCTGCATGAAGCTTATACGCTTATCATGATTCTGTCAGAGAACCTAATAACAACAGACTGGTATTTCACTGCTGAACATCTGGATTTTTTCATTCCCAGACTGGAGGAGGAGGGAAAAGATAACAGGGTGCAGGACCTGAAGGTTGTGAGGAGATCTTTAGAAGAGAGGGAAAACACAGCGGATTTGATGCAGGCACTGCGTTCTCTGCCTGATGGGGTAAACCCTGAGGGAGTGCTTACCAACCTTCTTTCCAGGACACCCCCATTTTAACATTCAAAATCCATAACGACCCTTGCAACACTTGCAGACAAATCTTATTTACTTACAAAATCAGTTGTTAATTTATAATAAATGCAACAACAGCAGAAACATTAAAATAATATAACTAACAACTATGGCCGAATTGGACTTACATTATAATATTATCTACTAACATGTACTACTTGGTATTGACCAACATGTTTTATAAAACGATAAACCTAATATTCCAGCCTTTAAATAATTTTTAAGAAACGGTATGGGTCAAAATTAATAAGTATTTTATCAGATCAATGAATAATTCTAGATACCTTTTTTATCTGAGTTGTTTCGATTTTTTAGAATGCACATAAGCTTATCTTTCAGCACATAACAGCGCATAAACATATAGTCTGACTTTCACAAACAATAAACGCAGACAGACTGAATGAAAATGTGAACCCAGTCTCTGTCAGAAGGTGGCGCTTGTGGAACAGCAGAAATACTGAAATACAGATGTTTCCCTGAAGCCAAAGCAGCGCTGAGCTTATAAACACTTTACACAAGGGAAGATGAGAAGAAAACGCCATCAAAACTTCTCTCAAGGCAGCCAGTTTCCTTCAGAGACACATTCACAGAATTCATTCATACTTTAATTCATATCATTCCCCTCAGCACTCGTCAGATTTGTAAAAGCTCCCTCATTTCTTTCCACCATTTTTTCAAACAAAACGAAATCTACGCAGCAAGCCTGTGTCTGGATCTAGTTTTCTCTTTTTATTTTATTTTTGTATAAGAGAAATTAATATTAAAAATGTATATTATTTTGCTTTAAGGGATTCATGATTTTTTCTGCTTATTTGTCAATTTCTGTGCATGTGTTTTGTTTGTTTCTTTAATATTATTTACCCAGAACAGTGCTGCGTTGTCTCTTTATGCGTGCATTAAAGATCAAAGAGTGACAAAGCCAATAATTATTCATTACTAAAGTGCACCCTAGTGAGGGAACGAAGAGATGGGTTTGACAATTTATTACATTTTGTATTTTTGTAAGTTTATTTCATTATTGCCTTATGGTATACGTGATTTCATATGTTTATTGAGTTATATATATATATATATATATATATATATATATATTTGTTCTGGAAAATATGCAGTTGTCCTGTGATGAGTATGCCTTTTGTAGGAGCACTTCTGTATTCTGTAGTCAACCACATGTAAAACCCCATATAAAGATCATTGTAACCATATATAAAGGAAGTGGTTTAGAAAGAAGAACACTGCAAAAGTTGTTGTAAAGTGGTTTATTGAGAAAAACATGCCACACTCAGGCCTGGTTTCACAGACAGGGCTTAGATTAATCAGGGATTAGGCCTTAGTTAAATTAGGGCATTTAAGTAGCTTTTATAAACATGCCTGAGAAAAAAACATTACTTGTGTGCATCTTGAGACTACATATTTTAAGGTATATTAGTGCAAGTTGATTTCAGTTCAAACAGTTCAAACATGCATTTTAGTCTGGGACTAGACTTAAGACATGTCTGTGAAACCGGGCATTAATGTTTTAAGCATTTATTAAGCTAATGGCTAGTAGAGTGAAACTGACCATGTATTAGAAAGAGCTTTGCTACACATTAAGAAACTAATGCACCGTTAGACGAGGCGCAGAAGAGGACACAGAGAAGAAGAGCCTGAAGAAGGAGAATGGAGAGACGAGAGGCTTTATATAGACAGATCTGAAGGGTTCAAGACTTTGGATGGGACACACTGTCTGTAAAGGACTGATGAATAAAGGAGGATTTCCTAAATGTTTGATGGACTCTAAAACTCTGTAATGAGAAGATCAGGGAGACGCTGACTCTCAAGGACGGCCTCTCCGGTGTTAGACGCCTTGCTGTCGCAACTCTTGCTGTCAAAGCTTGTACACGATTTGGTTTCGACTTACTTTTATTTTGGTTTCATGTACGTAAACTAGTTAACCTGTATTCAATAAAACTATATATAATTGAAATTAAGAAGCTGGCCTGCCATACGTCTCTGATTTGTAAGAAGCTTGAGCTGAACTGACCCCACGGAGAAGTCTTCTGTGATCTAAATATTGTAATATGGAAATTCAGATGCTTATGATTTAGGACAGATTGGACTTACTTTACCTAACCTGAGAATAATCACAATAAGGGTAAAGGTGTTTAGAAATACACACACCATATAAACATCTGAGACCCAGAATGCAGTAATGTGCTGCTGTCCCATTTATTAGTCTTCCCTTCTTTCTTCTGCACTATTGTGTGACCTGTACCCTAGTGTTGCAGTCAATGAAAGGACACTTTGTTGACTCTATGAGTGTCTCCTGGAAGTCTTATGGAAGAACCCTTGCAATCAGCAGCTACACAGTCTCTGGCTGTTGAATAAAGCAACAGCAGCACAACATCAGTGTTTCTCTGCTCATCTTCGACTGAAGCACAGGCTCCACTCTCCATTGCAATGGTGCAATGTTTTTATTTTGTTTTGTTTTGTTTTGTTTAAAGAGTGTGTTAGTAATGTGTGCCTGTAAGCGGGTCCACAACGTGTGTACACTCTGCTTATTACACACACACTCTGCTTATTACACACACACTCTGCTTATTACACACACACTCTGCTTATTACACACACAGGGATTCTTTAAATATCCAATCAATAAAATAAGTGAGGTTTCACTAATAAACTTATCAGTGTTTAACTTGTGTGTGTGTGTGTGTGTGTAATTACTAACTTATTATATGAAATACGTTTCCCTTTAAATCACAATTTAAGCAGTAATATTTACACTTTAGCGGGAAATAAAATGTCTTGGAATTACTTTTATCCAAAAACACTTTCACATTTAAACCAAAAAATACTCTTTTTCTTAATTAACTTAAAATATCAAAAACGTCAGTAACCACAACTGTTTTATAAAAGAGTATAACAGATTTACTTGAAAAAGTAGGTCAGAAATGAAACAAGTCTTGTCAAACTCACTTTTCAGATCACCAATGCATTCAGATTCACATTCAAAACATAAGGGCCCAAGAACATCAAATAGGCAAATAGCTGTCTTAATGTGAAATACCCTTCAAATGATCAGATGATGCAGGCCTGAATGTGGCTGGAATGTAGTATGGCTGCTTCACCACACAGGCCAAACACAAATGGTACCTTTGCTCAATGTGAATGGGACCTCACACACACAGGATCAGAGGCGTCAGCAGCAGAAGACAGGACGAGAGGTTCACGATGAAGAGAAGACTCACACGGCTGATGATCTTGGCAATGTCCACACTCGGTAACGCTATCCGGCTCCGTCAGGGTCTTTGCTCATCGTCGGCCTCACAGTTCCACACAGGCTTAACTAATCGAGGTCGCTGGCCGCTAGCTTGTTAGCAAAGTCCATGCAAATCACTAACCGCTAAACCATGAACATTACACAATATGCATTTCTCTCATTGAGAACAATCATAACTTCTGTTTTAACCTTAAATTATATTCATTAAACTATGAAATTATTTATTCAAACTTGTATATCGTATACAAATGATTATATTTCAACAGGGTTACAACGGCCAGATGGACAAATAGTGTGTTAAATAGTCAAATGTAAATGTAGCTCAAATGTGAGACGCAACTAAAGACGTGTTCCTCTTCAGCCAAACTCATTTCAATCATCAGTTTCCACACTTCCAGGAGAAACACACACACACACGGACACACACTGTAGATCAGGGGTGTCAAATTCAAACTCCTTAAGGGCCTTGCTGAGGGTTGTGAATAAAACCAGGGGCCGGTATTTAGAGGATTTTTAATTTATTAAAATATAAGTGTATAAGTAACTTTATAAAAAAAAAAAAACACTCAATTCATTAAACCACATTTATCAAAACAAAAAGGTTTTATTTTTTCATTTTGAGTTGTAACACATTTTTTAGGCTACATATTTCACAAAACATATTTGTGGCTTTTTTATCTTTCCCACAACAAGAAATGTGGTCTCTGACCAGGATAACAGCATAACACAGTAGCATAAAACAGTAGCCTACTTTAAAAACAATGTTAATCTAATACTTAGCAAAATAGTTAACAATACCGCATGGTAGATAGATATCATTTTGCTTGTTTTGGTAGCTCTTACTACGAAAAGAAACATGCTTAAAAACAACGATTTCAGACAAACTGTTTGATAAAGCAAAACATTCAACAAATGGTAGACAGATAAATGTAAATAGATAACAAATGAGATTGAACATTTTATTTTGGCTTATTTTAGAAGCTCTTACTTTCAAACGACAACTTGAACTTGAAGTCTTGAAAGGAAATATGCAAGCAAAAGGCTCTTTTTTTAACTCTTACCAGACACTCTGCATCTTTTCCTAGAAACCATCTCGTCTATTCTAGGGTTAATGTCCATTGCCATGGCCACTTTCATTACCGAGACCAGATGCTGGTCCGTGAGGCGCGATCTGTGGGATGTCTTTGTCAACTTCATTATGGAGAACATCTGCTCGCATGAGTAGGTGCTTCCGGACATAGACATAATACGTGCAGCGTGAAGGCGAAGCTGTGGCATTGATTCAGGGAGTAGAGGTGCAAACTCAGCTGCCCCAACTGACTCGACTCTTTAGATGAGTGTTACATTGCTGCCCCAACTGACTCGTACCGACTCTTTAGATGAGTGTTACATTGCGATTCGATGAGTTCCATTTGTAAGTGCTCAGGCGCAGTGGCAACATCTACTGCAAATGGATTCGCGAACAGGTCAAGGTTGAATTTCTGTCTTTCAAAATCAGCAAATCTTCGGCAGAATTCCACTTTCAGTGTGTTCAGTTTGTCGGCATACACTTCAGCCGGGAACGGGATGGTGACCGTGTCACTGACTGACTGACAAATAGGAAAGTGAGACAGGTTGCCTTGGCGCATCTGGCCCTCCCACAGACGCAGTTTCATTTGAAACGCCTTTACGGAGTCTCGCATTTCAGTGATCAGCTGCTTTCGACCCTGGAGTTTAACATTAAGAGTGTTGAGGTGCTCGGTTATGTCACAAGTCACTCAGCCATTTTTCATCCTCAAGCTCAGGGATGACCTTTTGTTTGCTTTCCATGAAACGAGCGATCTCAACGCGGGTATCATAAAATCTTCGCAAAACTTTACCCCGACTAAGCCAGCGGACTTCTGTGTAGTATGGCACATCCTCGTGCACAGAGTTTTCCTCCTCTAAAAGTGCTCTAAATTGCCTGTGATTCAATCCCTGTGAACGAATAAAATTGACTGTTTTGTTTACAACAGTCATTACATGCCCCATGCCCAACACCTTTCCACAGAGGGCCTCCTGGTGAATGATGCAGTGGTAGGCTGTGAGGTTTTCTCCCGTGTGCCTCATTTTTTCACGTACCAAACCGACCAAACCACGGACCTCCCCGCACATCGCAGGCGCACCATCAGTTGTCAGCGCAACAAGTTTATTCCACTGCAGTTCCATGTCGTTGACGCATTGCTCCACTTGTGAGAAGATGTCCTGTCCAGATGTTGTCCCGTGAATTGCTTTTAAATCCAAAAGTCCATCAGTAACGGAAAACCTATCATCTACCCCTCTAATGAATGTAGAGAGCTGGGCAGTGTCCGTTCTGTCTGCACTCTCATCTATAGCCAATGAGTATGCAGCAAAGTCCTTAGCTTTTTCTTTTAGCTGGATCTTTAAGTCGGAGCCCAGCTCATCCACGCGACTAGCCATGGTGTTTCGGGAAAGGCTGATGTTGGCAAAGGCTTGCTTTTTTTCCGGGCACACAACACCACATACCTTTTCGATACGGTTTTTAATAAATTCCCCCTCTGTGAACGGCCTGCATGCTTTTGCTATCTCCTCTGCAGTTATGAAGCTTGCCTTCACTGCTCCCTCACCTTGACTGTTCATGCGAGTAAACATGTTTTGCTGTAGCTGAAGTTTGTGTTTTAGTTCTTTGACTTCAAGCAGCCGCAGTTCCATGTCCATGCTTCCATATTTATCATGTTTAGTTTCGAAGTGCCTTCTTAGATTGTATTCTTTAAAAACCGCGAGTGACTCTTGACATATGAGACACATTGGCTTTTCTTTATATTCACAAAATAAATATTCGGTTTCCCATCTCTCTTGAAATTGTCTATATTCGCAGTCCACTTTTCTTTTTTTAGCCATTGTTCTGCTCTTTAAAGTCATATAGCTTTTACGTTGTTTACAGTTGTAGCCTAGCTACTACGGGGCTGTTGAATGATCGAATCTGATTGGCTGACGAACGAATGAATGAATCGTCATCAATGAAACGCACCGGCCAGTTATTTCAATGGTCCTAACAACCAACAACAGTAAAATAACCAAAACTCAGAGCGATATTTGAGCAAGCAAATAAATATAGTAAACAGTATGATAAAAAGGATAATAGGCCTACTTTTGCGTCCATTAATTTTCCCTTTTTTATGGAACCTAAAAATGCTATAATGTGAAAGTTTGAAACAGAAAACAGTGGTTTTCATCTTGCCACTTTCTTGGTAAATGTCACGGTTTTGGTCTGGTTTTGTTCTTTTCATGTTTGCTTCCTTGTCTGTCATGTGATCCCTTGTAGTCATGTGATCCTGCCATGTGTCTTGTCATGAGTTTATTGTCTGATTGTTTGATCATTGTTCACAGGTGTCCCTTGTTTTGTCATTAGTCTGTGTATTTAAGCCCTCATGTTTGCCATGTGTCTTTGTCAAGTATTGTTTCCTGTAGTCTGCTGTTGTGCGATGTTCATGTTCATGCTTTGGTTTTTGTTTTCATGCCACGCCATGGTTTTGTTTTTGTTACAATAAACTGCACTTGGGTTCTCATCTTTCAACTTGCCTCCAGTGGACCTTTATTACAGTAAAAGACAACATAAGGTTTCTTGGTTCGAGAAAACAAACAGTATTTATATCGTTTTTACTTTTTACCTCTTACACAACCACGTCCAAGTGATCTGCTTGCGCAGACTATAAGCCAGAACGTGCGCACACACCAGGAAGCGCGCGCGCCCTCAGATCACTTGGATGTGGTTGTGAAGGCTACAAGAGGTAAAAACGATACAAATACTGTTCATTTTCTCACACAAACCGCTCGTTTCGTGTCTTAGGCCATCAATGTGTACTTACGATGGGGAATTGTTTAATTTGGACTTCTCTGTGCATGCTCTTTGAGATAACGACCATAGACCTGCATTATATGACTGACAGACAAGAACGGTTTGACCTAAAAATATCAAAATTGAAACTACTGCGGAAACAAAGACACCTACATCTTGGATGCCCTTGAGGTAAGCTAAAACATACCAACATTTAATTTCAAAGTGAACTATCCATTTAAGAAATGCACCTACAGATTACATAATCCGATTCAGAAGGTATTTCATTGCTTTCGATTCGAATTTATTTGTTTAAAATTGGACATTTCAAGTTTATATAGGTAACGTTAGGTAGCCTATAGGTATTTTGTTTCAGTTCATTCTTGAGACGCTGCTCCAGTTCATGGAGATCATGCTTTATTTTATGTTTCGAAAGCACGTCGTTTTATTGTTATTGTGAATTTACACAAATCAAAGTATTTGCGAATGATGTATTATTTTCTGTATGACCAGAAGTTAAAGAGTATTTTAAATTGTTTCCATCGTTGATCCATCGCCCGCGCCTCTGCCATGCAGTGCGCGCTCCACACTCCGCACAAACCCTTGGATATGCGTCACAATTTTGTTTATTTGTGATAATTTTAGCCTATTATTGTATAACCTGTATTATTAATGACATTTTGACCAATTGCTTTGTTCCTTTTTGGGAAAAAGCATCTTCTAAATATGTAGCCTAATACATGGCTAATAGCCTAATATTGATAATTATTATTATTTGCATTTATAACTATAAATGAGTTCACTTAAGACAGTAATATGTTTATCATTAAATAATTTATGATAGGTTTATTTTTATATAACCTAACCTTTTACAGTTTTGGAAATATGTTTGTGTTTTATTTCTTTTTTTATACGTGAAGTCTTTTTTAATTCAAGAAAATGTTGAAAATCAAAATCTGGATTTATTTTTTTATTTTTTTATGGAACCTAAAAATGCTATGTGAGAGTTTGAAACAGAAAACAGTGGTTTTCATCTTGCCACTTTCTTGGTAAAAGACAACACATTTTTGCTCAAATTAATCAAAATGGATTTATTGCGTTTCATTCTCACTAGAACCGCTGCTGCCGAACACGGTTGAAGACCTCTCTCTCTCTCTCTCTCTCTCTCTCTCTCTCTCTCTCACTCTCTCACTCTCTCTCACTCTCTCTCTCTCTCTCTCTCTCTCTCTCTCTCTCTCCCTCTCTCTCCTCTCTCTCTCTCTCTCTCTCTCTCTCTCTCTCTCTCTCTCTCATTGTCACGGTTGATGAATTCGCTGACTCTTCCTCACGCTGTGGGTGTGGGCGTGGTCGGTCGCTATAGTAACTCTAATCTACTACTGTATTTTCAGTTGCCAGTTAAGGAGATATATAGACTTCATCTTATTAAAAAAATAGAAAAAAACTGCAGTAAAAAATAGCAATATTTTATTTATTAATAAAAGATTAATTTGATAAATGTACTGAAAGAATGAACGAGGTGTTTAAACACCACTTCCTCTTTAAAAAAGTGGGAGGAGACCGATAGAAACTCCGGGTTTACCGAAGAAAACCTGCTCCCGACCAGGTTAGGTTCACAGAGTAAGTCACCATGGTAACTGACTCTGAGTATAAGTTACCTCTCTTTCAGAAACGGGCTTGACTTACTCTGCTTTCTCAGGTTTAACATACCTCCCATTCTGAAACAGAAAACTCAGAGTTTCCCTCATTTCAGGGTTAACATACTCAGAGCTTTCACTTAACCTCCTTTCTGAAACAGGCCCCTGGTGGTGAGATTACGAAACACACACACACACACACACACACACACATGTGGTTTTGCTTTTTTCAGTCAACTCATTGTGGGTTTGCATCAAATGGTAAATGGACTGCATTTATATAGCGCTTTCACAGACCTATGGCCACCAAAGCGCTTTACATAGCCTCACATTCACCAGTTCACTCACTCACTCATACACCGACGGCGGTGTCAGCCATGTGCCATCCAGCTCGTCGGGAGCAGCTGGGGTTAGGTGTCTTGCTCATGGAGTCTTACTCCAGGTTCATGATGATGGTGGCTTTGATGTGTGTTTGCGCTCTGCTTTTCGTGTTTCTGTTTGGTCTGTTTCAAGTCCTGAAACACAGCAGTCGCAGTAACTCAGGTGAGACTACAGCACTAACAGAACATGTCTTTTTCTTCAAAACATCTTCTGTTCAAGTTCTGAAAGAGTCCCTGCATATTTCAATAAATCGATAATTAAATCGTTATGTTCTTGTCAGGTTCTGCTCATCACCGAAGGACAATATCAAACCCAGTTCAGGTGATGACAGCAAATCTCATTCATAATTAATAATGTTTGTTTTTTTAACATCAGTTTTATTTTAGAATTGAGACACTATTGTTGTACACATCATGGCCATATTCCAGGATGACAATATCAAAATTCATCTCTGGATGGAAATAACTGTTGTGATGTTTTTGGTCAGGATCTTGTATTGTCAATGCAAGAGTCCAGCTCTCTGTAAAGTCTCCTCCAGCACATCCTAAAGACTTTCAGTGAGTTTAAACTCTGGACTCAGAGGAGCAGATTCATGTGTGAAAATGATTCTTCCTGCTCCTCCAAACCATTCCTTCACAATCTGAGCCTGATGAATCTTGACACTGTGATCCTGGAATATGGCCATTATGTGTCTTCCTGCATGATTAAGTAATGAAAACCACACACTCCATCAGTTAGGGTTAGAAGAACTGTTGCCAAACATATAAAATGCTAGAAACAAAATAATCACTGTGATAATGATCCAATCATAGACTCTTAAGAAGGCAGTATATATTATATATTAGCTGTTTTCTGCTTATAATTTATAAGTTATATTTATTTATTTTATATAGGATGACTACCAGAGAATAAGGCTTCCAGCAAAGCTCAATGTGATAAAGAGGAATTTTACAGACCCATAAACCTGGATTACACAAACACAGAAGCGGTCGACACAGACTCCTACTACACAGATGTTGTTTCAGCACAAACACAAGATCAGATCTACACAGAACTGAACGCCAGTAGACGGAGTCACGTGTATCAGAGTTTAACAGCGGATTCTGCTCATCTATCACACTATTGATCACTGAATGCTCATCAACAGCCTCATCAAAACCCTAGATTCCTCTGACAGCTACGATAATCCAACCTCTGTCAGCATCACACGTTTTTGTGTTGTTTTCACTAAATAAAATATTAAGTTCACTGAATTAATTGATACAGCCTTTTGTTAAAGGTACAATATGTAGTTTTTTGCCACTAGGAGTCGCTAACCTCTTCAAAACAATAACAAAGGCGTAGATTGATGACGCAGTGAATGAGAGTGGAACTTGTCATCATGCCGATGGATCTAATAATGTTTATGGGGAAATAATGTTCATGTGAATACATTGATGTTTGTTAACATGACAGTGGTTTGAAGTAGGGCTCAATTGCTAATGAGAGACAGATATCGGGACCATGTCTATGTTCCCACAGCCCTATGTTCCCACAGCCTTATGTTCCCACAGCCTTATGTTCCCACAGCCTTATGTATCCCCATTTCTCCCAATTTGGTAGTCACTTACACTAACCCTAACCCTAACATACCTAAACCTACCCCTCACAGGAGGGAGACTTGTCTGGGATGTAATTGGGCTATCCCTGTACCAGCATAAGCACTAAAACCTACCCTTCATAGGGGACTAGGGCTTTATTAGTTAACATACCTAAACCTACCCCTCACTTGGCGCTTCCTGCTTAACTAAGTTCGGGGGATGGGGGGGTTAAATGAGAGAACATAGGACTGTGGGGACATAGGGCTGTGGGAACATATGGTTGTGGGAACATAGGACTGTGGGGACATAGGGCTGTGGGATCATATGGTTGTGGGAACATAGGGCTGTGGGGACATATGGTTGTGGGAACATAGGACTGTGGGAACATAGGGCTGTGGGATCATAGGGCTGTGGGATCATAGGGCCTAATTTTCAAAATTTTCAGTAAAAAAAAAATTCTTAGAAATGTGGGAACATAGGCCCGTGGGAACATAGGGCTGACCCCCAGATATCAGCTCCACACGAGGACTTTTATTTTACCGAACTAGCAGCTATTCACACTAATCAGTTAATTTAACAAGTTAAACTAGTAAGGTAACGCAGCACTGTTTCACTTGGTCTACACTATCATACTAAACTGTATTTTGAGTGTGTTGACAGTTATAATGTTATTCTATGTGTTAGTTGGTTGGCTGTATGAGAGTTCTCATTTTGTCCCAAAGTCTGCTTGCCATGGTCCATAATGTTTGGACGAAACAGCAACATTACGGCAACAGCGTCTGCCGCTACACGTAACGCAGTTGTCCATGTATGTCGCCTTGGTTACTATGGCAGTACAAGAACCACTGTTTTAGCATCAAATTATAAGAATTTCAAATTTCATTTGACATTGTATGACCTAACAAAGCCTCGTTTTCTGAAATCACGTGACTTGGCCAGTTTAATATACACTTTAAAACACAGATTTTAAACAGAATATTGAATCTTCGTACCTTTTTATCATTTAATGTTTTATTTGAAAAGGAATAAAGAGAAAAATCTGTCACATGGACTCTTTAATACACAGATAAAATGTATAAAATATTACAGAAACAACTCTAATCTTGTTAATTAATTACACTTTGACTGTTTAATTATGTCACATGAATATAATCCATTACTTTCTGCAGAATGGAAACTCTGAAGATGCGTTTCATTTTTCATCAGTAGTTGTGATGTGGATCTGTCCAGCGATGAGACAAAAGTTGAGTAAAGTTTAGCTTGTGCTTCATCTTACTGTGGCGTCTTGCTGTGGCTACAACAGAAATAAGACACACATTTACATAAATCAACACTACAAATGGTACAAATAATCTCAGAAAAAATATATATTTCTGTAAGTGAAACGACTTGTATAATCCATCTTGTAACAAAAGAAAAGACTGATTAGTATCTATTGACTAGTTGATTGACTACTGAAGACATTTTTTTTGTAAAAATGTATGAAATTGAGAAGACTTGAGAAACTTACGGACAGATTCTCATATTCAGAAGAGCCTGACTGGTGAACAGCAGGTCTGGGATGGACAGTCTATGGGAAAAACACATTGATTATTGATTATTTGACTTTTGAATGCAGCTCTTTTACACGTAGTTTTTGATATTCCTCTTACTGGGAGTGTGTTGTAGAGGTCAGGTGATCTGGACTCGAGGTCAAGACCTGTATATGTGCCTTCACTGGGATCAGTTCTGGGATCAGTTCTGGGATCGTTCTACAGGGAAACAGAGAGAAGTGAAATCAGAGAAAAATGATTATCACCATTAAAAAAAAAAAAAAAAAAAAGAATGAATGTAAAAGATTTTAAATCGCTGTCATGACAATCAAAAGTGTAATCACTCCACAGTCTCTACTCATAAAACCATGTACAAATCTTGAGTGTGTGTATATACTGTATATCCACAACATTCCCCATAATCCTTAGATCAGACTCTCATCCATTATCACATTCACCTCTGTCTCATTACCTTGTTTAACTCACCCTATAATAGCCTGGTTTTCACATTCATTCTCTGCAAAGTCTTGTTTAGTGTTTGTACTGCAATTCTGAGCATTCTGTCTGTTATTCCCATGTTCTTGGTTTTGATCTCTGCCTGTCCTTGGAGGTTCCTTTTTGCCTGTGTCCCCTGTGACACTGTGACCCCTGTGACCCTGAGACCCTGTGTCCTCTGTGACCCTGTTACCCCTGTGACCCCTGTGACCCTGAGACCCTGTGTCCCCTGTGACCCTGTGACCCTGTTACCCCTGTGACCCCTGTGTCCCCTGTGACCCTGAGACCCTGTGTCCTCTGTGACCCTGTTACCCCTGTGACCCCTGTGACCCTGAGACCCTGTGTCCTCTGTGACCCTGTTACCCCTGTGACCCCTGTGACCCTGAGACCCTGTGTCCCTGTTACCCCGTGACCCTGTGACCCTGTGTCCCCTGTGACACTGTTACCCCTGTGTCCCCTGTGACCCCTGTGTCTCCTGTGACACTGTTACCCCTGTGACCCCGAGACCCTGTGTCCCCTGTGACCCTGTTACCCCTGTGACCCTGTGACCCTGAGACCCTGTGTCCCCTGTGACCCTGTTACCCCTGTGACCCCTGTGTCCCCTGTGACCCTGACATCCTGTGACCCTGTGTCCCCTGTGACCCCTGTGTCCCTGAGATCTTGTGTCCCCTGTGACCACTGTGACCCCTGTGACCCTTGTGACCCTGTGTCCCTGTGACCCTGAGATCCTGTGTCCCCTGTGACCCCTGTGACCCTGACATCCTGTGACCCTGTGTCCCCTGTGACCCTGTGTCCCCTGTGACCCCTGTGTCCCTGAGATCCTGTGTCCCCTGTGACCCTTGTGACCCTGTGTCCCTGTGACCCTGAGATCCTGTGTCCCCTGTGACCACTGTGACCCTGTGTCCCTGTGACCCTGAGATCCTGTGTCCCCTGTGACCCTGTTACCCCGTGACCCTGTGACCCCTGTGAACCTGTGTCCCCTGAGATCCTGTGTCCCCTGTGACCCCTGTGTCCCTGTGACCCTGTTATTGTTTGGACTGGTTTCTCTCCAACTGGACTGGTCTTTTCTGACCTCTTGCCTGTTTTATGGATTACGTCTTTGGATTACCCTCTGTTCAAATAAACTACATTTGGATCCTCAACCTTCGTGTCTCAGAGCAGTACGTGACAATATATGTGTTCTACATGTACAAAGAAGCTGTTATTGATTTATTAGTATCATTCTGTGGTTTTGGCCATCTCACCACATACTCCTGTATTGCAGATCTGCAGTTTATCCTTTTCTTCTGACTGTAAAAAAGAAACGGAAACAAGCCATTTCATTGTTAATGTAATATTCAAATGTACCTTTGCATTAGTCTAAAAGCAAATTATATTACTCTTTGTTGATACATATTTATTTACATTGTATACAGTATGATGGTGATCATGATAGTGAATATTGCACATGCCACTGTGATCACTAGCCAGACGAGCCAACCAGCACCACGGCGAACTGAAAGAGGGAGAATATCATAATTAAATCTACAAACTAAGAAAGACACTACCCAGCCAGCAATGACATGTGGGGCCCAGATGAGGGCTTCATGGGCGGCAAATGTGGGCCCCATTATGGGCTTGCACCCGGGATCCACATTGGGGCAAGCCGTGGAAGCCCAGACGTACTAAAAGTGGGACATGTCAGACCCATTTGGGCCCCACATGTCATTGCTGGCTGGGTGGTGACTAGCGTGACTTGAAATGTATTGACTTACAATTACACTGTAAAAAATAAAATCGTAAAAACGGTCAATGACCGTCAGCTGCGGCTGTCAAACAAAAACCGTAAAAATAAAGTAAATTATCCTAATTTAAATAAGTGCAAAATACTTTTACAGAAATCTTCATAAATCTTTAACAGAAACACACAGTTAAAACACAGTTATTTCACATTTATGTTCTGATTTTTTTTACTGAAAAACATGCAGTTAATTATATGCATGATTTGTTGTGACTATACGTCACTGCATCAGTAACTACACAGTTACTGTCAGTTAAATAAAGCAACATGCAACATTTCATCAGTGTTTCTCTGCTCATCCTGGACTGAAGCTCAGGCTCTACTCTTCAACACAACGGTGACACACGAAACACACCATACAGAAACACTTTAAACCCCAACAGAACATTAAATACTAACAGATCTCTCAGGATCTCAGCATCTTCACTTATTACAATCCAGACTTTATTTCTTTCATACTAACATTCTTATTGAGAATTAACAGAGGTTTAGAAGTTGAAGCTTTATTGAAAAGAATAAAGTTTGATGTCACCATGATGGAGATCAGTGTTTGCTTTAGTTGGGCTCTTGACCTGTTAGTGTTTAACTTTAATGTTACCATTATAGAGATCAGTGCTTGCTTTAGTTGGGCTCTTGACCTTTTAGTGTTTAACTTTAATGTTACCAGTGCTTGCTTTAGTTGGGTTGTTGATGCTATAACATTAGTGTTTCTCTTGCTGTTTTTGTGCAAGTCACACTTGTGCACGCACACAGTTTATAAATGATTGTAGTTATAATGATTATGATGACTATATAAGTATTTATTCGTTTAAGTATAACATTTTCTCTGGCTTCTATAATTGTGTGATTATAAATCACATTTGTTGTGGCAAAAAAACATGAGAAAATTTAGATCAGGTGATGATGATATCATCATGTAATTGCCTGAATCCCTGATCTTATTCAGTATCTAATGTTTTGATTATATAGAACTTGTGTTTTTAATGTTGTTTTATAATAGAAGACAATTGATTTTACAGCGTGAGAGCAATGTTGCTTAAAAAATATAAAGAATTTTCAAAACATTTAGTGCATTAAACTTTTTCCTCTACATTATTACTTAGCCATCAAGAATCAGTGTGTGACTCTCAACAATGGTGACAATCAATGAAATGCTTCATGCTGCAGTGCATGCTGGGTACCACCAATCAAAACTCACCCATATCTCCCAGCATGCATTGCGGCTTTAATAAATTATCCAGATGGAGTTGATCTGATTATCTGGATATATCAAGTATATATTTTTAATAAACAACACTGGTAGATATGCTGTAGAATCAGTTGACTTCTATTATGAATAAAACAATGTTAAAACCACAAGTCCTATATAAACAAAGCATTAGACACTGATTAAGATCAGGGATTAGGACTATTACATGATAACATCATCATCAATAAACAGCTAACATCACCTGATCTCATTTTCTCTTGGCTTTTTAAGATACAACAATTGTGCTTTATAAACACACAATTATAGCAGCCAGAAAAAAGCTTAATTTAAAGAGTCAAGGGTCAAGAGCACAACTAAAGCAAACGCTAACCACCATCATGGTGACTTTAAAATACAAAATATTATTTCTTTAAACCAGATATTAAATAAAGTAAATCTGGTTAGTTTTAAGTGAAGCTGCTAATAAGTGTACGGCCATGCATTTCACCTTTTTGTTTGGTTTATTCCAACCAAAATTCAACGACTGCCCAACGTTGGAGCCTGACGTCAAACAAACATTGGATTTAGAAGTCAACCCGACTTTCATTTCCAACCAAAATCCAACGTCTGACCGACGCTGTAGTCTATATCCTGTGCCTGCTGGGCATCTATTTGACATCAGGATGCCATGATGTTGATGTCGTTTTAATGCTATTTTGATATTATTCAATATCAAGCTCCAATATCAGATTAAATTTACCTTTTATAGTATATGCAATTATAGTGTATGCTGTCATTTTAAACGTGAACTAAATGTAAATATGCTAGGATTTAAATAAATAAAAACACACATGCAAAATACATAGACCTAGGTCTACAACTTTCAAGATCATTCAGGCTAGGTCTTTTAGATGTTGTCACATTGATTTACAATGAGTAATAAATATACTTTTTTCAGACATTTCAATACAATTGTATTGACATAAATTTCACATCAATTTGATGTCTGATGTTTCCTGACATCAAATCAACATCGATTTAATGTCAGTGATATTGACCTGAGATGTAGGGACCAGAAAAAAACATGTCAGATTGATACCTTTGTTAGGCATCTTTGTGAGTTACACTAGCTGTATATTATGATTATTTTGCATCAGACAACAGACTGTACAAGACCGGTCATTTGTATCAAAACTCAACCTGACTCAACAAACCTGACTAAAGAGCTTATTTTGTAGATAATATGTGTGATGATAAACCAGTCTGTGAGAGCCAGTGCAAACCACTGAAGCGAGAGACTGATGATGTGTGACAGTGATCATGTGATCATGAACCTTGTGTAGGAGCTGCTGCTGTAGTTCGGCTTGATGTCTTCTCAGAGTTTGAGCTTCTGACTGGAATCAGTGTTGGTGAAGCGACTGGATCTGCAGAAGATGAATGTTCAGACGCATCATCTGTAGGACATTAACATCATATGTTCATATCGATCATGACCTGCAGTTTGTGTTCATCATCACAGTTTACAGTGGCAGTAGTTGAGGAGAGGCTGGACTGTATTACTGTATAACTGTAGGACATTAACATCATATTTTACAGTGTTGTTTCTCACCTGAATACTTGACAGTGTATCTGACTGAGGTCTTGAGTTGATAATACTGAGTAAGCTGACATCTCCACTCTCTGTTGTCATCTTCATTCAGGAGTGTTGTAGTCAGAGTGAGGATACAGCGATATTTATCTGATGATGATAATATCTGATATCTGGAGTCTGTCTTCAGATCAACACCAGCCTGATTCACCCACAACAGCTCAAATCCCCTAGAACTGACCCAATATTCACAGGAGAGTCCATAATATGAATACCACTGACAGGAGAGAGTCACAGAGCGGCCTGGACTGATCTCAGCCTGTGAGGATGATGAAGATGATGATGATGATGAAGATGATGATGGAGACACTGAAACTGAACACAAGACACAAATCACAGACTCTTCAATCATCATCTGAGTTTAAAGGGAGAATCTGCCCTTTTTAAATTGACCACATAATCATAAACTTACCATGAAGAACATGCAGATGAACATAAGCATCAGATCCTTGTTTCTGTCCATTCACATATTGACTGCAGGTGTATGATCCATAATCTTCTACTGTGACGTTCTTGATGTTCAGAGAGCAGTCAGACTCCAGACTCAGTCTCTCATGTCTCTCTGTGTCTTTATTCTTTATCCCTCCAGTAATCAGTCTAACTGCTGAATGTCTGAAGCTGTTAGAGCGGATCCATGTAGTTGATTTGCAGTCAGAAAGAGCTTTATTACAGGACAGGGAGACATTTTCCCCAGAACTGATGAACACTTCCTCCGCTCCACTTGTTCCTGAAACACAGTATATCTCAGTGATCATTATGATATTAATAAATGATAAAACATAAACCCCACCAGCATACAAAGCAGAAGATTCAAATCCTACAGTCTTTTCCCGCTGTTTGATAGCTAATGCATTCATTAACATTTATAGATAAACCAAATCAAACGCCTCTTTAAGATGGAATAAGAAATACTCTGACTTTGAAACAAATTTAAATAATATAATATCATCATATCTTGAACTTTTGATTTCAGCTTTGTCATAAACATTACTGGACGGCACAGGATTAGTTGATCCTCCTCTTCAACCGTAGAAATACACTAATAACTGCCCTTAAAAGCTCTTTATCTGTTCTGTGTTTCTCTCTTTCCTTCAGACTCACCCTACTGTGACTTATGCACAGCTAAATACTAAATAACAACTCAAAACCCACACAGAATATTTGTGGAACAGTTCCCAAAGGAAGGAGCAAAACTCAGGGAAGGTTTGCTGGGATCAGTAGTTCACTCTCCATCCAGACACAGGCGTGATGATCCTGTACTTCTGTTCTCTGACCACACAACATCACTTCACTGAGCTGAACACTCGTTGTGTGTTTGACAGTCAGTTTATGATCAATCATGAGCTGAGTTTGGGAAGTAGTTAACAGTGAATTTGATCATGATTAGGGCCCTCTCAAGTAAAAGTCATGACAAAATAATGCATTAGCAGATCATTTAATACAATATGATTAAACATGCACTAGGAGAATATGTGTATTCCTTTACACCACCAGTACAACACAACAAAAGATAAAGGTTATTTGTAGTTCTGTTACTCACAGCGCAGTCACTGTGTGCTCATACTATGATCTCGATATCAATATTGTTAGAAGCGCTATATAAATGAAGGTGACTTGACTTGACAATATGAGCTCATCCCAGATAGAAATGTTGTTGTTCTATGAATGTTTTGAGAGCAGTATGTTTTGTTCTTGTAATGTTTTCTGTAGATAATTGTATTTTTGTTCCCAGAATGTTCTCCTAAAAGGAAGGATAACACTCTCTAAACATTCTTACACAGTTTTAGCGGGAAGTTTCCCAGTAGACACAGGACTGAACCATCTTTTCCTCATATGTCTCTAGTGTCCTGTTTACAGTCAATATGACCCCAAAAATGTATAGAGTGATTGTATTTTTTTATTTTTTATTTTTTTTTAACATTTTTAATAATACACGTAATATATAATTTTTTGGTTTACTTCTCATCTATACATTAATGCTATGTTTTGGGAGATTTTAATTACTTTTGTACCTATTTACTGCAAAATACCTCAGCTACACCATTAGCATGCAAATGAAATATTACCTTTTTATGAAAAACAAACAAAAAAAAAAACACATTAATGATGATCGAAATGAATCATGAGTTGTTTCTGGATATTGATCTAGGTCTGAGATGCATAATTGTTCATCTGCTGGTTAGAATTTTTTTTTTGCAGATAATATAGTTTTGCCAAAGAGTGTAATTACCATAGACTTCCAGCAGAGGCCCCATAGAGATCCATTCATTTTTTTGGATGTGACTGACTGCTCTTATAACAGCTTTAGTTATGAATGCATATATATATATATATATTTAAACATTTTAAAATACATTAAATCAGTATTTCTTTGTTGTTATTTGAGGTCTTTTGAAGTGTCTTGTTTTTGCAATAATGCCACATAAATTTGCAGTAATGACACTAAAAGAAAAGACTTGAATGCAGTTGCATATTATTTATTTCAATAATCCAAATGTATAAAATTATTAACTTTAAAAGAAAAGACTTGAATGCAGTTGCATATTATTTTTTTCAATAATCAAAATGTATACAATTATTAACTTTAGAATAAGAAACACATTTTTAGTACATAAAAGTAAAATGTGTGTGAAGTGATCACGTTCGTTCCACATTGCATTTGTGCTCTAGTACATTGAGGTATGGAAATGTTCAGATATATTCTGGGTTTATTGATTTTTTTTGACAAATGAAAAATAAAAAACAATTTTCATTTAAAAGACACTCGTTTCAAAGGTCTTGAGTGTGACTTTTTTTTTTTAAATACCTTCAGAACAACCGAATCAAGCCCAGTTTTGTGTGTGTGTATAGATAGATCATTTAGAAAAAGTCACAAAATCAGCATGATGCTGAATCATCATCATCACATTGTAATATAATTTAAATGCCATTATCATTGATTTTTTGCTGAAATCTAAAAACAGTTATTAGCCAACAATAGCCGCGTTTCCACTGTCGGGCCAGGGCCGGGCCGTGCTAGTGCGTGCCAGGGCCAGTCGCGTTTCCACAGTCACTTCTGGGGCCTGATCAGGGCTTACTCAGGGCCAACGGCCAGGATTTCTGGCCCGTCGAATACCTTGGGCCAAAGCGGGCCAGCTCGGGCTAGAGGAGTGGTTACGAACAGAGGCGGAGTTTACCGTTGAGAGACGGCAGCGCCGGATGATTCTGTCAGCATTAAAGACTTTTAAAATGATTTAACTTGCGTTCATGTTTGAATGCCTTCTGTTTGTGATGCAAAAGACTATGCGCGCTAACATTACCATAGTAAACATAGTAAACGCTTGAAGATACGCATAGTAAAAAAAACAGTGAACGCTTGAAGAAATCAGACCAATCATAAAGGCTATCATGTTTTTATTTTATCTGTCATAGCCTACGTCTCGTCTCTCTATACCGGACTATCATAAAATAAAACAACTTTTTTTTCGGGAGCTTCCTCTGTTTCTCTGACTGAAAATATCTGAATGGGAGTCGAGAGAGTGCTAAAGCTCCTCAGGTCGTATTTTTGGTGCCATATATTTGTAGAAATGATCATTCTTTTCTAAATGTGATGTATTATGTCCTGTAACTACCAGATAAACAGAAACAGACGCGACTGAAAAAGTAAGTGTGTCCTCTTTCTTTTGTGAAATAGACCTAACGGTAATTTATTTCTGAGTGACTAATGTGCAGTTTTGACATAAATTAATTCATTATGATCAATGTATCACGTTTTATTGTAAACCTGAGGTAAAACATCGATGCTTGGGTTTTAAATATTCAAGTAGCCTAAACAACAAAAATGGCAGCAAGTGTTTATCATGTTTGTTTTCAACGCTGTTTCCAGTGATTCCTGATTAGTTTTCTGATAAAACTTCCATTTGTTGGTGAAATGATGGGTTAGTGTGACGTTGTCCCAGAGAGGCGTGTTACGGGCGTGTTTTAGTGAAGCGCTGTGGAGCTTCTGGCCCGACAGTGGAAACGCAGGCCCGGTGCTATTAGCCCGGCATGGCCCGTTTAAAGCCCTGGCTCGCACTGGCCCGACAGTGGAAACGCGGCTAATGTTCACAAGTTCCGTCGTTATCAGCAGTTACGAGTCAAGCCGCTTGTCCACCAGCGTCTCGATTTCTGACGCGACGCCAAAGCCCATTCATTTCCTATGGAACTACGTCAGGCAGCAAAAACGCCCCAGCAAAGCATGATGGGTCGCGTCGATTTGGTCAACAGCGGCGCTGCAAAAAAGTATCTCGGTGGATACTTTATGCAAATGAGAGCGTCAAAACGCAGCCAATGGAAACTCGGCGGCGAGAATTTGTGTATGGGCGTTGCTATGGTTTCATATTTACCACCCGGTTCCTGATAGCGATGAGTCGTCGTCGTCGATCCATTGCGAAATCCATTGCGAAATGATAAATAAATGATAAAAAAGTATTTATACAGAAATTATCCCTCCAAAACTTCACAAATGATGTCCGTACAATGTCCAGCCCACAAACAGCTTAACTATCATAGTACGATGCATCGCTGAAGAAATCAACTAGCGAATCACGACTGTTTCCCAAAACTGTATTGTCGCAAAGTGGTCGTTCAACCTGTTTGAGATCAAATTAACACTAGATGTTTTGCTACAAATTACAGACATGACATCTGAGGACTCTCTCATTTTTCTGTTATTTTGCTTTATTTCCAGATGCAATCATAGGATCCTTCTTACCTAGTAGAGCACGTTCGCACATGCACACTCTTCAATAGCGGTGCTTTAAATCTCTTGACAAACTAAAAGACGTAAATGACATTTGTATGTTATCGTCATCATCAAGAAGCTTGTTCATCAAGTATATATATATATACAGTATATACATCAATGTGATTTTCCACATCATAGATAAAGTTTAAATTACCAACTCTTTTGTAACATTCATATGGAGAAGAACCATCATGATAGAAATTCTACAAATTCTTTGAATTGAAAGAAATAAGAAAGCTATAAGAAATTGAGATTGAGACCAAAAATGCAGCATGTAACTGTTAAAAAACTGACTACACGCTTGTTTATAAGAAAGATTGGGAATTATTAACTCATTAATGTGTCCAGCGCTGTCCCATCACGTCAGCTGTCAAAAGAAGGAAAGACTCAGAAGACTCAGACCCGAAGACTCAAGAGATGAACTAATCATTTCTCTTTCCGGTACAGAACCCATAGGATTTTACGCATGCGCGGTCGTCACAAAATGAACGAATCACTCTCTGAGACCACTCAGTAGTCCTGAGTCATATTAAAGATTTGTTCAAAATAAACGAATCGTTTATGACCGACCCATCACTAGAACACATTTTCTTTTCAGCAGCCAGAGAAAAACTAACATTAAAGGGTAACCCTCACCAAAATGCAACTGAGGGTCTTTTTGTTAATCTACCCGAGGCGAACTTTCGTCTAAAAGCATAATTAGAATGGAAACGGCACTTTTAAACGTACAGTATGAAATTTTTCGCCACTAGGGGTCGCTAACCTCTTTACAATAACAAAGGTGTAGTTTGATGACGCAACATTTGCTAAGAATTATGGATCTTGTCGTCAACATCAAGCCGACCAATCTAATAATGTTTATGGATGAGTGAATACATCGATGTTTTTATCATGACTGTGATATGAAGCAGGTCGGGATTGCTAAGAGACAGCTCTCAGCTCCACACGCGACGCGAGTCCCGCCGATATAAAAGGAATATGGACATTTCATTCTACCGAACTACAAGTGCTGAACTACTACTCACAGGTCAGTTTATTAGACAAATTAAACTTGTGAGGTAACGCAGCGCTGTTTCACTTGCTCTAACATTACACACAGTCTGTCACCTTGGTTACTATCAGAGGGCTCTGGTTGCTATGGCAGTATGAGCGGAAACCAGGGATAACGTGGATATGACGCCATTGACGGCGACAAAACGGAAATAAAGAAACGGGACGTGTCTTCAAATTAAATTACAAATTTCTCCTGGTTTTAAAGTTGTTGGAAACAGTCGGGATAATGTAAGTACACAACAAAAAAAAAATATATAACATAGATATATGATTTTTGCTATTTTTAAAACAAAAAAGTTACATATTGTGCCTTTAAGTTTGATCGTATTTTCGTTTTCGGTCAAATTGCCTTGTGAATGGGAGTGCTTGGGGCACGACTATGATAGCATCAAAAATGGCTATTTTTAAAACACTAAGAAGGCTCGACACAACATGAAACTGTGCTGGAAGTCTCACCAGGGGCTCTACTCATGAACTCCAGCACTGAGAACAGCGTTTGTGTGCACAGAGTTTACTAAAAAGAAAGATTTTGACCAACTCACTGTAGCTGTGTGTCCGCCGGCATTTTGACAGTCAAAAATAGTCAGCGCATTCTCATCCTAGGGCGTCATATACTGACGCTTTTGACATTTCGTCTACATCCAGTGCACATGGCACCCTTTAGCGTCAATATGACACGCACAGAGCTTTGTTCGGTTATGGGTAGGTTTAGGTCTGGGGTAGGGTTAGGGTTAGACCGCTAGGAGGCGCCTTCTGGCCCATATCTATCTGCGTCTCATATTGACGCTAAAGGGTGCCATGTGCGTTGGATGTAGACGAAATGTCAAAAGTGTCAGTATATGATGCCTTGGGATGAGAACGGGCTCAAATAGTCTATAGTTCTTAGGGCTCTCTCTCTTTACTTCCTCTTTTCTTTGTCTCCTACTCTCTCTCTCTCTCTCTCTCTCTCTCTCTTTACTTCCTCTTTTCTTTGTATCCTACTCTCTCTCTCTCTCTCTCTTTACTTCCTCTTTTCTTTGTATCCTACTCTCTCTCTCTCTCTTTTTCTTCTCTCTCTCTCTCTCTCTCTCTCTCTCTCTCTCTCTCTCTCTCTCTCTCTATCTCTCTTTATCTCTCTCTATCTCTCAGGAAACATTTACATGCTGGGTAAGATTAATGGTACAAGTTATAATCTCATTCATATATTTTGTAACTATTTTAAGTGTAACCATAACCATAATTTGTCATTAAACCTTTTCAATTACAAATAATGTGCTAACTAGTTTTGATTTGGTATCGACTTTGAAGTGCTTCATATTGCAATACAATATCATCCCTCTCTACAGCAACGCTCTCCTACATATTAAGCTGTTGTAACTGCGCTTATTTCCGTCGTTGGTATAAGTGGCAGTGGGTGGAATAGACAAGAAATGTGCAGTTTTCTACCATCTTGCTGACAACGTTTCTTTAGTCATTCGGCAGTCTTGCAGACTGAACCCCTGCACACTGTAAAAAAAAATCCTAATTTTACAGAAAATAACTGTGATTTTTTTACGATAATTTTCTTTCATTTTAAATTGTACTCAAAACACTGTAAAATTACAAAAAAATATCTGTAAAATAAAAATTCAGCTGTTATTTTAGGTATTGTGACATTAATGACAAATTACAGTAATTCACATTTTTTATACAGAACATTTGTTGTATTTTTCATACAGTATTTTTTCTGTTTTCTTAAATTACATAAAAATGTATGTAAAATTACAAATATAATCTGTAATTTAACAGAAAGAAAACAGTTAAATGATAAAATGGTCAAATGACTGTCAGCTCCCCCAAAAAACGTAAAACATCCTAAATTAAATAAACTGAAAAACACTGTTATTTTACAGGTATTTCCTGAATAATCACGATCAAAAACCTTCATTGTAAAAAAAATCGTAAAAAAAGGGTCAAATGACTGGCAGCTGCGGCTGCCAAACAAAAACCTAAAAATTAAAGTCAAATATGGTAATTTAAATAAACCGAAAAAGCACTGTTATTTCACAGGTATTTCCTGCATTATAATAATCAAATACCTTCATTGTAAAAAAAATTTAAAAAAGGGTCAAATGACTGGCAGCTGCGGCTGCCAAACAAAAACCCTAAAATTAAAGTAAAATATGCTAATTTAAATAAATTGTAAAAAACTTTAAAATAAATTTGATGTCACCATGATTGAGATTAGTGTCTGCTTTAGTTGGGCTCATGACTTCAACTTTTAACTTACGTTTTTTTGGCTGCTTTAACTGTGTATTTCATGCACATTTGTTATAGCAATAAATGCTGGAGAAAATTTGAGATGATTTTGGTCATTCTTTGATGATGTCATCATATGATGGCTTGATTCTCTGATATGACAGTCAAAAATATGAATATATTAGCTTAGATTACATGTAGATGGAATTTAGCTTTATACAAAGTCTATAATGTCATAATTTCTCACATGCATATAATTTTTTAAAATCGTAATAATTCAGGAAATAGCTGTAAAATAAGTGTTTTTCTGTAAAACATTTAAGGAAAATTTCTGTAAAAGTTTTTTGCACTTCTAAAATAGGATATTTTACTTTATTTTTACGTTTTTTTTTTTGACAGCCGCAGCTGACAGCTTTAAAATAAATTTGATGTCACCATGATTGAGATCAGTGTCTGCTTTAGTTGGGCTCATGACCCGTGAGTTTTTAACATTAGTTTTCTCATGCTGCTTTAACTGTGTATTTAATATTATAAATGCAGCAATGTTATAGCAATAAATGCAGGAGAAATATCAGATGATCTTGGTCATTCATCAGTGATGTTACAGTCATCGTGATGATCTGATACACTGATATGACAGCCAAATCTCTGAATATATTAGTTTAGATTACATAATATGTAGATTGAATTTAGCTGTATACAAAGTCTATAATGATTTTTATTATATTTTACATTATTATCTATAATGATAATTTCTCACATGATCCTTGGCAACAATATTGTAATAATCTGAAATTTAAAAAGATATGTATTATATGGAAAAAGTTTTGAGCTGGTTAATTATTTTATTTTTTTTGTAGTATAGACATCAAGAATCAACATATGAATCTCAACAATGGTGACAACCAACAAAGCCTTTTTGTGACTTTATAGTAGTTCAGATTTTTTTTTTTTTTTGTCACCATTGTTGAGATTCATACGCTGATTATTGATGTCTGAGTGAGTCTATATAATCCTGTCAAAACATTTTCTGTATAATGACATTATAAAATCTGAGTATCACAGCTCTGCAGGATCTTCTATAGCAGTTTTATCATGCAAAAATTAACAACAAATATTTAATTACTTAATCACATATCACACTTCAGGTGGTATCAATGAAGCAGGACACTATATTATGACTATTGTCACTAAAAAGAGACCAACATCATCTGATCTGAGTTTCTCTTGGATTCCTACCATAACATGCATCAAAGACACACAGTTAAAGCAGCCAGAGAAAATTTTAAGTTAAACACTAAAAGGTCAAGAGCCCAACTAAAACAAACACTAATCTCCATCATGGTGACATCAAACTTTATTCTTTTCAATAAAACTTCAACTTCTAAACCTCTGTTAATGCTCAATAAGAATGTTAGTATGAAAGAAATAAAGTCTGGATTGTAATAAGTGAAGATGCTGAGATCCTGAGAGATCTGTTAGTGTTTAATGTTCTGTTGGGGTTTAAAGTGTTTCTGTATGGTGTGTTTCGTGTGTCACCGTTGTGTTGAAGAGTAGAGCCTGAGCTTCAATCCAGGATGAGCACAGAAACACTGATGAAATGCTGCATGTTGCTTTATTTAACAGACAGTAGGGATGGGGAAATGAAGCCTCATGAATCACTGAGGCTTTCCCCTGACTGTTCCGGGAAAAGATTCAAAGCTTCGAGAGTGTCGAGAACAGCGCTGAGAACAGCGCCATCTGGCGCTTATTTAAAATAAAGCAGCCAGAAGCCTGTTTTAGAAGCTCTGGCAGATGAAGCAACCACAACACACTCCATAGTTTCAATGTTATGTGTACAAATAAAAGCCTTACATGTTTGTGTTTGATTTGTTCATTAAAAAAAAAATCATTTTCCCATTAAAGTTTGACAATAAAATATAATAGCTTATAAGCTTATGATTCAATAAAATTTAATGTAGGCCTACTCTCTCTCTATCTCTCTCTCTCTCTCTCTCTCTCTCTCTTTCTTTCCACACACACACACACACAATGAATAAGGACATTGTCTGATAGGATCATCTGTTATTAAATGTCAATATCAATAATTGAAAATATCAACCAGACTGAGGCAACAATGACTCGTTAAATACGATCTGAAGTTCGAGCCTTATGACAGCCGAAGCGAAACACGCACGTGACTGGACAGAAAGTGAGGCTTCGTTTGTCATCGGTCACGTGACTCTAGTAAACCGACACACGCCTCGATACGGGGCTTCACTAGAAATTGTGTCGCTTATGTGATACGCGCATCGAAGCTTCAGTGTCATATGTAACATCACTACAGGGAGTATAACGTTCGCTTTAACTTAATTCCCCTACGAGGTGCGGCCCAGGAGCGCTAGCTGCTGTTCTCTTTTAATACTACCATTGGTGAAATTGATTCGCTGTCCCGTTCGCCCGACTGACGCGGAGTGCTTTGGACTACGGTTCCGACCGCGCTCGTTGTGAGCGCTGCTCGCATATGAAAGGTCATGCTACTGCGCTCTGGGAGCTGTTATATCCAATTACTATGCTGGTAGCGGAGTCTATTTAGCGCCACTTGAACGATCTTAAATATTAGTTTGAATGAGGAAGTGCAATGTCATTGTGATCGTGTAATTTTCTTTTTCTTTTTTTCTTGTTCTGATTGTTTGTTTTTGGTAAATCTAATTGCCAGTAGCCCCTACTGGAAGTGCAATTTCATTGTGACTGTTTGTCATTTCTTTTCTTCTTGTTTTCTGGTTTGTTTGCTGTTTATAAATCTAATTGCCAGTTTGCCTCTATTTGACCACAGCAAGAACTGCGATAGTGAAGCTTAACCGAAGGGGGGAGTGTATTTTCCTTCTTTTTGTATTTGTTTTATTTTTGGGTGTCACCGGCTTTAAATATTGTTTTCTCACAGGTTTGCTGTGTGGGTTGTCCTTTCTGTGAAAGTGAGCTAATTGTGGTCTCTTGTTTAATGTGGGTAACTAATTGGTAAACTGTGAATGAGACCTATTAGATGTTTTTAATTAAATAATTTTCCTGTGAGCAATAAATATTGTACTTTTGTAAGTCACGTCTCTGTCTTTGATGCAAACCGAACCAGCAGGGTCCTTCTCATTGTGGTAATTCATTTGGTTTAAATTTCCTTTTAGTGGTATTTTTTTATTTACTTTCCTGGGTTGAGAGGTAACCTAGGTGGCGTAGTCGGAGTTAATAATTTAGCCAAAGGTTACACATGGTTGATTATTCACGTTGCTTATGTATTATAAAATGTTTTTGTGTATTCATTGATATTAATCTATAGTTAGCTTTTTCTCCCATGGAGGTGTATGTATAAAAATGAATATAAAATATTTTTTAAACAATTCTTATTTTGTATTTGGTTCAATTTGTTTATTATAATAGAAGTCAAAGGTAACCATACAACATGAAATTAAATATTTAAAAAATATTAAATGTGGTTCCTGGAGGCACCCGAAGTGGTTCCACACAGTGCCTAATATAAGAGTTCCTCAGGAAACTTGTGTGGTTCCTCAGAGAACCGGCCCATTTTAAAGGGTCCTAGAGGATCTACAGACGGTTCCGCCGGTGTGGCAAAGTGAAGAACCCCAAAAGGTTCCTCCAGGCACCTCTTATTTTTACAGTGTACGAGCTGTCATCTTGCCAACAACTTCTGGTTCTGACATGTTGTGTGCTTGTGTGTGTTCTGGACATCTTCCTGTTCCGCCCCTCATCTCTTGCAGTCCGCAGACACAGACCCATCTGGAAAACACTCACGCCATGTCTGAGGAAAACAACCCCTACAATAATAAAGTGGGTTATAATAAGGATAGGCTATGGCAGAGTGTAAACACTGACTTTATAAAGACAAATGCAAATAACTATATTATACTGTTTCACGGTGACGCATTCACTGCATACAAGAGCTCAAACTTGACAATCTGGGGCTCAGGTCAGGAAGCAGACAGACTGGCTAAACCGACTGTCTGCTAGCGGCCTCACGTCACCCAGGTCAGATAAATCCCATCACATAGAGCCTCTTTCACCTAGCTATCATCATATAGAGACTGTGTCTGTTCCCCGAATTTGGAAATCCAAAAAAACGTTTAAACTATTAAAATTTTAATTGATGTTCAACAAATAAAAAAACTGATATAATACAGATGAGCAAATGCTAAAGCTTGGGTTGCTGAATATTCGATCGCTTACTTCAAAAGCACTCATTGTTAATGATATGATTTCAGATAATAACCTAGATGTGCTGTGTTTGACAGAAACCTGGCTAAAACCAAACGATTACATTACTTTAAATGAATCAACCCCGCAAGATTACTGTTATAAACATGAGCCTCGTCTGAAACGCAAAGGGGGTGGAGTTGCTGTAATTTATAGTATAAATGATAAATCACGTTTGAGATTTGTGCTGGCTACTGTATACAGGCCACCAGGGCACCATACAGACTTTATCAAAGAATTTGCGGACTTTCTATCAGAGTTAGTATTGGCTGCAGATAAAATTGTTGGTGATTTTAATATACACATAGATAATGAAAAAGATGCATTGGGTTTGGCATTTAAAGACATTGTAAACTCAATTGGAGTTAGACAACACGTGTCAGGACCTACTCATCGTCGTAATCATACTCTAGATCTAATATTATCACACAGAATAGATGTTGATGCCGTTGAAATTCTGCAGCAGAGCGATGACATCTCAGATCATTATCTAGTCTTGTGTAAACTTCATTTAGCCAAGGCTGCAAAGCCGACTCCGTGTTTCAAATATGTGAGACCTATCACTTCTGCTACTAAAGATTGCTTTATCAATAATCTTCCTGATCAGTTTCATCATTTTAGCATCCCAGATAGCTTAGAAGAACTCGATATTGCAACAGAAACTGTTAACTCTCTCTTTTCCAGCACTTTAGACACAGTTGCTCCGTTGTGCTTAAAGAAGATTAAAGAAAATAGTCCAACGCCGTGGTACAACGAGCACACTCGGGCCCTTAAGAGAGCAGCCAGAAAAATGGAGCGCAACTGGAAGAAAACAAAACTAGATGCTAGATCTGCTTATTTTTCAACCCTATTAGAAGAAAATAAACATAATCCTAGGTATTTATTTGAAACGGTGGCTAAACTAACGAAAAAGAAAGCTTCAAGCACCGAAGTTTCCAAGCAACACAGCAGTAATGACTTTATGAACTTCTTCACTTGTAAGATTGATAATATCAGGGACAAAATTATAACTATGCAACCGTCTACTACAGTATCGCATCAGGCAGTGCATTGTAGTCTCCCTGAGGAAAAATTTGATTCGTTCGTTGCTATAGGAGAGGAAGAATTTACTAAACTCATTAAATCATCTAAATCTACAACATGTATGTTTGACCCTATACCGACTAAGCTACTGAAATCGACGTCGCAGAAAAATAGAAACCGTTTCTAAATTAGAAATGTCGCGTGTCGCCGTCGCATCTGGTTAGGACAAACTCTGATTAACATGGAAAAGATACCTTTTATCGCGTGTCGTGGCGTCGCGTCGCGTGTAGTTAGTTAGGACACGGTGTTAGACAATTTTAATCTGACAATTTGACCGGAGAGATTTAATTTTGTCGGACATTTCTTTTTTTTTTTCGCCCAATGTCCGGCAATTACCGGACAACGGAAACCCTGGTCCGAGTACTGATATTGACATCCAAAGCCGACCGTTTTGCGAGAGATCACGGTGGGTAACACCGCCCCAGAAATTGCCCGGGGAAGTATGGGATTTCTTTGAGAGGAACTTGGAAGGGGTCCAGTTAGCCTTATCCGGGGCACAGGCCCCGAGACCTAACTTACCCCCGGAGGAAGTGGAAGCATTAGAGGAATTAGCTCGAAGACGGGATGTTGTGATTAAACCTGCAGATAAGGGAAGTGCGGTGGTAATTATGGATAGGGCACGTTATGTGCAGGAGGGACTGGGACAATTAACAGATGAGTCCTTTTATTCCAAGTAGTCGGCCCCCATCTTTATGGAGTCGGTACCCCGCATTGAAAGAGTAGTGGATACCTTACTGAGGACAGGTTTCATTTGTAAGCGACAAGCAAATTATTTGCTGGGGGAAGTGAGGCCTAGGCCCAGGCGGTTTTATTTACTTCCTAAGGTTCATAATCCTCGGGATTAATGGCCTAACCCTATGCAGATATATACATGGCCCAATGGGAGGAAACTGTCTTTCCTAAATGCGAGAAGGTCCCTTTATCCTACTTTCGGTTTCTGGACGATGTCTAGGGAGTGTGGGATGGCAGTCGACAGGAGTTCGAAACCTTGTGTAGAAGCTGCTGCTGTAGTTCGGCTTGATTTCTTCTCAGAGTTTGATGTTGAAGTAATCATGAAGACCTTGATTAGCAATTATACCGTTTATTTTATTAAAACACTTTTGGATGTCATACTGTAGAAACATTACTATAATGAATTATATGAAATTAATAACACACATGACAGTTTAAAAGAGATCAGCTGATCAAAGCACTACACAATGATTATATCGTTATAACACACAGTTCCAGCAGCCAGAGAAAAACTAACATTAAAACATCAAGAGTCAAACTGGACAACTTAAGCAAACACTGATCACCATAATGATGACATCAAACCAAACTATTAATTTCAATAAATCATCAACATCTAAACCTCTGTTTATCTCAATAAGAACTTTTCCACACATATGGCAGAAATAAAGTAAATTTGGTTAGTAATAAGTGAAGCTGGTAATGTTGTTTGTGTAGTTGTTTAATGAAGTTGGAGCCTGACATAATTTTTTTAGGCCGGCTACACACTGGCTCACTGGCATTAACAGACTGTCTGACGCGGCGCTGCTGCTGCTAGGTGACGATACAGCAAAGACAACGTCAGCAGTTTTGTGGCAAAATATTCCATTCTGTATTGACAGGTGCAATACTTGAAAATCGATAATTAGGGCCCAAGCCCTGAAAGGGCTTTATTTATTTTTTTGCCTTTTTTTTTCTTCATTTTTTTTTTTTTTTTGCCTTTTTGCCACTTTTGGGGCCCTTAAAGGCAGGGTAGGTAGGAATCTTCTAAAAAAAAAACATTCCAAATTTGTTTAAACTGTCTTTATATACCAATACATAATTAAAATGTAAGTACTCTGAAAAAGAGAGTATAAAAATCGAGTGTCTGTAGACCTCTCACGACTGTTGTAAACACAGCTCATTATTTCCATTCAATCCACCCCCTCCCTTCTGAGCTCCTTCCAAAGCCACGCCCCCAAAACACATGAACGCGCGACGCCAAACGCTCAGGCTCAGCTGGAAGACGCATTTATTTACCTGAGACGAGTGGAGAGGAACGAGCGCAGTGCATGCAGTGACATCATGTCAGAATCACATGTAATAAAATACCTTTATCCCTATGAATATAAACAAATAAGATGGCTTTTAGTAATCACTATCAAGCTTGCATATCGATAGCCTACTGGTAAAGTTTAAAATATATTTTGTTTGATTCTGTAACGATCACCACAGTTTTATAATGTCTTGTTTACAGATAAACAGAGTAACATACACTCAAACAACTCCTTCTCACAACTGTATTGCAGACACAAAATAATATAACACACACACACAACATAGTGTGTACGACACACACAGATACAAGATAAAGTAATCAGTAAACATAGGTGCAGAATATAACAAACGTGCAGGTATAGTTCCCGGTGAACATGGTAACAGAGTTTAGATAGAGGGTAAAGCTACACAGCTCCGATGAGCTATTTTTAGCTGTTACACATGCATTTTGTTATCTAAAGTTAAATTTGGCGAAATTCAACAAGACAACTCTCAACTTGAGCTAGGCCTATTGATTATTTATCGTCTCTACTCTGGCTCGCTAAGTGTATAACAGTGGACACCAAAGTTACTCTGTTATAGCTACGACAGTGTAACGTTATTTATGCTAAGTAATGTTATGTTAACGTTAGCTATATTAGGCAGCTACGTGTGCTAGTGATACATGCTTCATGAAAATATTAACATATACAAAAAAACAACATTTCCATCAAAATGAATAAAGCAAGATTACCTGTCCAGCAGAAATAAACACAAGGCGTCACTTTTCATCCCCTTTAGGTCCCTCAGTTTTCGCCATCGCTGGAAAGCCACGCCGATATTTACTCTCGTTTGATTTCTTTGTTTATCCAAATGCTTTTTGTTCATTGCCTTTTCTAGTACTGTCTTTCTTTTTTTGCCTTGTTTGCCATCGCTGACTGCATATGCAGGTGCTTTGAATTTTGAATGCTCTTTCTTTCCGCGCCTCTCCTGCACTCCTCAAATCAAACGGTGTCGGGTGCGCGCATATGGGCAGATCTTGTAACAGGGGTGGTAGCCATGATTGCGAGAGACAGTGACAGTCGCCCAAACCAATCAATTGTTTCGTCCCGAATGGAAATAATGAGCTGTGTTTATTGCAGATTAAAAGGTCTACAGTCACTCGATTTTTATACTCTCTTTTTCAGAGCACTTACATTTTAATTATGTATTGGTATATAAAGACAGGCCTCAAATCTTCTAAAAATGTAATTAAACACAATTTATTTCTATATAAAAGTATACAAATATCACAACTAAACCCATTTTATTCTTTTTTTTTTCAATTTAAGAATTATTTATAAGTTTAAAAATAGTAATTGTACTATTTAGTCCCATAAAAGTCAAGTCATACATAGGGCTATACTGCCCTCTTGTGTTCAAAATCAGGTAGGCCTATTGTATCTATATAAAAATATACTAGGTATGTGACGGTGAGAATATTTTACCACTGGTTAATCGACGTGTGACACCGCTGGGGGCTTTTGAATCGCCAACTTAAAAACGAAAGTAAAATATGTTCGTCCGCACTGACATTGATAGTGGTTGAGCGAGCGTTTCAAATGAATTCCTATGGAAGTAGGAATTAACTGAAAAACGTTCACTCTGTTCTGCTCGTTCCTCGCCGTGGATGCGCACCATGATGAATGCCCGTGCAGCCATGACCATTTTAGTTTAATTTTAAAATTAGCGCCTTTCGGGGGGTGGATTGCTTGAAATTATTTTACAAAAGCACAATGTTGTGATTTATTGTGACTGTACACAAATATAAGTTAACACTTTGTAGTTTGAATGTCGTCCTGTATAATGACGGAGTATGTTTTTATGTGTCCACTGTTCATTCGCGCCCACGCCACACCACACACACACACGGTTTACTATCTTTGTGGGGACTCTACATAGACTTAATGGTTTTTATACTGTACAAACTGTATATTCTATCTCCTCACACTAACCCTACCCCTAAACATACATATCACAGAAAACACTCTGCATTTTTACATTTCCAAAAAAACTAATTCTGTATGATTTATAAGCTTGTTTACCCATGGGGACCTCTATTTAGGTCCCCACTGTGACACGAGTCCCCATGAGTCTGTGTGCATTCAGGTTGAAGTCCCCACCAGGATAGAAAAACATGAACACACACACACACACACACATTCCAGCACTGCAATCTTGACATCGCAGCCTGTTCATTATAGCCTTAATAAAATATAATAATAAAATAGTCAACCTAACATATAAAAATTACACTGCTCTGTTTAAATAGTCAGTAGTACAATTCGTACCATTCACAGGAAGCACCGCTCCACTGTGATGTTTCCAAGCACATTTTTGCGCGTGTGAAGAGGATGATTTTTTTCCGTCGATATTGGAACACAAGTGAAGTACAAAGCCTATAATGAAGAATAGTTTAGCATCCAAATACATCTCAAATGTTGAAACATTTTGATTCTAATAAGAGGGTTACATGAGCCCAACACTGCTTACTTTCATTTTTATTTTTACATTAAATGTAAAGATTTTGTAGGAGCCATACTTACCACCTTATTTAATTTGTATAAATTTGTTCATTTAAATATCAGTTTGTTGTGTTTTGTTAATTGTGTTTATTTCTCTGAGTGTGTGCCCTCTATAGGTGAGAGGTGAAAAATTGTATAAAGGATAGGCCACCCCTGACAGGAAGGGGGCGCTGGTGCAAGAGCACACAGTCTTTTGACCGTACACATGGAGCTAGGGTGGCATGGTACAACAAACCTGCAAGCGGCCTAAAAGTTGTTTGTTTTGTTTTATGTTACAATGCATCTTTATTTTTGATTTAATAAACTTCAGTTATTTGTTTGGAACATCAACACGCCTCTCTGGATCTATTTATGGTACGCGTCAGAATTATAGCATCAGCATCTCTCACAGTGGACAAGGAACAAGGATTAAAAATAGGAGATTTGTTTTACCACTACAGATTTGTTGTGGAATATTTTGAGTGTATCATAAAATCAGAATAAGGTAAGTCAAGTAATATTTTCTGTCTTTTATATATTTATATATATGTGTGTGTGTATATTATGGCAAGCCGTTCAGGAAATAATTATATTTATAATATGAAGTCTGAATATGTAGAATGAAAGTCTGAATATATAAAACAAATGTCTGAATATATATAGAATGAAAGTCTGAATATATATAGAATGAAAGTCTGAATATATAGAATGAATGTCTGAATATATATAGAATGAATGTCTGAATATATATAGAATGAATGTCTGAATATATAAAATGAAAGTCTGAATATATATAGAATGAATGTCTGAATATATATAGAATGAATGTCTGAATATATAAAATGAAAGTCTGAATATATATATAGAATGAATGTCTGAATATATAGAATGAAATTCTGACTATATATAGAATGAAAGTCTGAATATATAGAATGAAAGTCTGAATATATAGAATGAATGTCTGAATATATATAGAATGAATGTCTGAATATATATAGAATGAATGTCTGAATATATAAAATGAAAGTCTGAATATATATAGAATGAATGTCTGAATATATATAGAATGAATGTCTGAATATATAGAATGAAATTCTGACTATATATAGAATGAAAGTCTGAATATATAGAATGAAAGTCTGAATATATAGAATGAATGTCTGAATATATAAAATGAAAGTCTGAATATATATAGAATGAATGTCTGAATATATAGAATGAAATTCTGCATATAGAATGAAAGTCTGAATATATATAGAATGAAAGTCTAAATGTATGTGAAAGTGTGAATATGTGAAAAGAAAGTGTACATTTGACAATTCTCACTGAATAATGTGTAGCTTGTTTTAGCCTTTTGAATTGTGATTCATTTAAAAATGTCATTCCCTGAAATTTTCCAATACTTTGGTGAGCTACAAGACTTTTTTGCAACAGTTGGTCATACTCCAAACAACATAAACAATTTGGAGTCTACATCACGTCATCTCGAGGATCATATTTCCATTCTTGCAACATTCTTAGCGCTTATGGGCAGTCATGTTCAACTAAATGTTGCTGAAAGAACATTATGCATCATTCTCGAAGGAATTTATGAATCTTATGAATTCACCGCATTCGCTCTTCCGCGATGAAATAGCGAATGAATTTCTTCATCAGTAGAACGATGTTGAGTATGGTTGCCAGTATTTTGGCCCGTACACGCATTCGCCAGGGTGTTAATTAGATGATCATTACTTAAAATTGCTGCTACTAAATTTCGTGTGGACTCGCTCATTGTTCAAAATGTGTATAAAAAATAGTAGATGAATTAACACAAGATGGCGCTGATAACATCAGATTTTTATTCCATATATTCAGACATTCGTTTTATATATTCAGACTTTCATTCTATATATATTCAGACTTTCATTCTATATATATATATTCAGACTTTCATTCCATATATTCAGACATTCGTTTTATATATTCAGACTTTCATTTTATATATTCAGACATTCATTCTATATATTCAGACTTTCATTCTATATATTCAGACTTTCATTCTATATATTCAGACTTTCATTCTATATATATATATATATTCAGACTTTCATTCCATATATTCAGACATTCGTTTTATATATCCGGACTTTCATTTTATATATTCAGGCATTCATTGTATATATATATATATATATATATATATTCAGACTTTCATTCTATATATATATATTCAGACTTTCATTTTATATATTCATTCATTATATATATATTCAGACTTTCATTCTATATATTCAGACTTTCATTCTATATATATTCAGACATTCATTCTATATATTCAGACTTCATATTATAAATATAATGATTTCCTGAACGGCTTGCCATAATATATATATATATATATATGTGTGTGTGTGTGTGTGTGTGTGTATATATATATATATATATATATATATATATATATATATATATATGTGTGTGTGTGTGTGTGTGTATATATATATATATATATATATATATATATATATGTATGTATATGTATGTATGTATGTATGTATGTGTGTGTGTATATATATATATATATATATATATATATATATATATATGTGTGTGTATATATATGTATATATATGTATACACTCACCTAAAGGATTATTAGGAACACCATACTAATACTGTGTTTGACCCCCTTTCGCCTTCAGAACTGCCTTAATTCTACGTGGCATTGATTCAACAAGGTGCTGAAAGCATTCTTTAGAAATGTTGGCCCATATTGATAGGATAGGATCTTGCAGTTGATGGAGATTTGTGGGATGCACATCCTGGGCACGAAGCTCCCGTTCCACCACATCCCAAAGATGCTCTATTGGGTTGAGATCTGGTGACTGTGGGGGCCATTTTAGTACAGTGAACTCCAATTTGAAATGATTCGAGCTTTGTGACATGGTGCATTATCCTGCTGGAAGTAGCCATCAGAGGATCCTGGTGAACTTCTATCGCTGTGCAATAGAAAGCATCCTGACCAACTGTGCTACAGTGTGGTATGGGAGCTGTTCTGTTGCAGAGCGCAAGGCACTGCAGCGGGTGGTGAAAACCGCCCAGCGCATCACTGGGACTCCACTACCTGCCATCGAGCACATCCAGAGGAAACGCTGTCTGCATCGAGCTCGCAGCATCCTTAAGGACTCCTCTCACCCAGCCCACAGACTGTTTTCTCTCCTGCCCTCCGGCAGGCGTTTCAGGTGCCTCCGGACCAGGACCAGCAGACTAAAGAACAGTTTTTTCCCCAGAGCTGTCTCTTTATTAAACTCTAACCCTCATTGATCCCACTCCCCTCATATACTGATTGACTCTCCTCTCCCTCCTCACACCTGCCTCCATTTTGTTATTTGCAATACTATAATGTTCATTTGCACTGCTGACTGTTATTACAGTAACAACTGTTTACATATGCATCTTGCACTACTACCTTGACTGGAATATGCTCAATTTGCACTGCCGACTGTTTATTTACAGTACCGACTGTTTATATATACATTGCAATATCGTACCTTAACTGTAATATGCAATTACTTTCCACTGCACTTTCACTCGGATAGCTTCTGTCCAAACTTTATTTGCACTACTTTAAATCCATTGTTATACTGCTCATTAGCCTAACTTATACATATATCTATTTGTTAAATTCTGTTTATAGTAATAGCCATCTGTATATTATGCTCACATTCTGTTTATAGTAACAGCCATCTGTATATATATTCATAGTACATATCTATCTGTAAAATTCTGTTTATTGTAACAGCCATCTGTATATTATATTCAGTACATATCTATCTGTAAACATTCTGTTTATAGTAATAGCCATCTGTATATTATTATATTCAGTACATATCTAGCTGTAAATTCTGTTCACAGTAATAGTTATCTGTATATTATATTCATAGGACAATCTATCTGTAAATTTTTGTTTATAATAGTATTCAACTCTATATTTATTCAGTACATATCCATGTTCTGCACTTATGGAACCACTGTATATCCTGCACTTGCTGCTATTGCACTTCTGGTTAGACCTAAACTGCATTTCGTTGCCTTGTACCTGTACTTGTGTAATGACAATAAAGTTGAATCTAATCTAATCTACATGGTGGTCATAAAGGGATGGACATGGTCAGAAACAATGCTCAGGTAGGCTGTGGCATTTAAACGATGCCCAATTGGCACTAAGGGGCCTAAAGTGTGCCAGGAAAACATCCCCCACACCATTACACCACCACCACCAGCCTGCACAGTGGTAACAAGGCATGATGGATCCATGTTCTCATTCTGTTTACGCCAAATTCGGACTCTACCATCTGAATGTCTCAACAGAAATCGAGACTCATCAGACCAGGCAACATTTTTCCAGTCTTCAACTGTCCAATTTTGGTGAGCTCGTGCAAATTGTAGCCTCTTTTTTCCTATTTGTAGTGGAGATGAGTGGTACCCGGTGGAGTCTTCTGCTGTTGTAGCCCATCCGCCTCAAGGTTGTGCATGTTGTGGCTTCACAGATGCTTTGCTGCATACCTCGGTTGTAACGAGTGGTTATTTCAGTCAAAGTTGCTCTTCTATCAGCTTGAATCAGTCGGCCCATTCTCCTCTGACCTCTAGCATCAACAAGGCATTTTCGCCCACAGGACTGCCGCATACTGGATGTTTTTCCCTTTTCACACTATTCTTTGTAAACCCTAGAAATGGTTGTGCGTGAAAATCCCAGTAACTGAGCAGATTATGAAATACTCAGACCGGCCCGTCTGGCACCAACAACCATGCCATATATATACATATATATATATATATATATATATATCAGAGCATGTGAGCGGAGTGGAGCGGTGAGAATCTCCGCTCATCGCTCACTGAACTGTTCACCCCTCCGCTCCCCCGCTCATAGCTACATCAGGCCGCTCCGCTCATTTTCGCTCAGCGCTCAACGCAGTTTGCTTCGCGCTCCACTCAAATCACCCCCCGCTCGCTCCAAAAAAGGAAAAAAAATCTACATGTATATCACTTGTAGCGGTCCCCAACCTTTTTTGTGCCACGGACCGGTTTAAAATCAGACAATATCAGACACGGACCGGCCTTCAAGGTGTGTGGCGGCTAAATACAACAAAAATTATTAAAATGATACGACTGGCATAAAAACTGGGGTATTTTTTTTAATAGCCTATAATAATAAACGTGAATCCAATGTGTAGGCCTACTCGCAACTTTATTAACAGCGTCCTCTAACATCGCGCAGGCAAATGAGAAAGTCTGAAAACAAACAAAATGTCCCCAAAAGAAAAAAAATCTCTATGTTTTCAGTGCTGATGCGTTCACGTAACATGTAAGGGCACCTAAAAGCTGTCACAACGAACCGGCAAAATGATTATGAATATGTAAAATATAGCAGAAGACATTTAAATTTTTTGTATGTCTGTCGGCTGGAAAGATGCTGACTCGTGATCTTCGCAGTAGTGAACGCGCCTGAGAGAAATGCACATTTCATACGGGAGAGCAGTCTGTTTTCTTTCGTTTTGAATTGTTCTGTTTAAAAGTAGACATTTCAAGCTTTATATATATGTCTCAGGTGTTTGAGGCAAGTAGGCTATACGCTGAGTTTCGGTTCATTCATGAGACAAACTCCAGGTTCACGCCGGCGCCTTCGTATCGTGGTTATCTAATTTCTAATATATTTACTTCTTATTAAATCCAGACAATTGGTTGATGAAACCTTGATTAAAATTAAGATACAATTAATACCAAACGAAATTCATTTTAAAGACAGGCTTTGTGCTTTCTGTTTGAGGTCTGAGTGAAAGTTTTAAAGCAGTCTAAGTGCCGCTTTCAGAGCGCTCACGTCCGTAACGGAGAACTATCCCGTCCATAACATTTTTTTTTTTTGTATAAATTTCTAAATAAATGTGACTTATAGTCCAGTGCGAGGCTAGGCCTATGTTTTTTCTTCTTCATGGCGGATTTTTTGACTGATGCGCCTTATAGGCTACTCCGGAGCGACTTATATTGATAGGCTACACCTGTATGAATTCTCATTTTACTTTTTGAACTCCATTATTGAGCCGAGTTTTGCCTGAAAATAGTCTACTGTTGATGACTGTGCAAGACAAATGGATTCAGGATCAGGCTTGACTGAGCACGCTTCAGACTCGTGGTGTGAGCGGAGCGGAGCGAAATTGGAGCGGGAAATGTGACGCTCCGTCCTTTTGAAATTGCCGCTCTGCGCTCTGTCCAAGATCCGCCCGCTCGCGCTCCCCGCTCGCTCCCGCTCCACTCCGCTCACATGCTCTGATATATATATATATATATATATATGTATATATGTGTGTGTGTGTGTGTGTGTGTGTATATATATATATATTATAAATATAGCTGCGAGCAGCGATGAAGGGCCCAAGCCGGTGGCACCGCAACCCCGGTGCGGCACCGGGGTGGCGGCACCACCGGCTTTGGCCCTTCATCGCTGCTCGCAGCTATATATATATATATATATATATATATATATATATATATATATATATTTATTATTTTTTTCTTTTAAATTACATATATATATCTGCATTTATGTCAAAACCTAGAGACTTTCAAACATCAAAATATCATTTATTAAAATGTATTCCTGTCAAAATAACATATAAACATCTTTTCCTATTCTATTTTGCCGGGAAACGCTTCCAACACACTTGCGTGTCGTGTGAAAAATAGGTGTTGGTTCGATTCTAGCATGCACATGCACTCGTTTTCTTCCACGCCTGAGATGTGCGTCTCACGCAGGCAGTGTGCAAGCTCTAACCTGTTAACATGGAAGCCGAAATAAAAACGGACACGCCACACAGCCAGTGTGTAGCCGGCCTAACACGTCAACCCAATTTTCATTTTCAACCAAAATTTGACGTCTAAACGATGAAGTTCATGTCCAATAACATTTCTAGCTGGGGTGACCTCACATTGTGGCCATTATATGAGCACACAGTGAGTGCACTGTGAGGTTACACTTGTGACTCACATTGTGATCATATGCAGAGATCACTGGATGTTAATGAAAAAAAATCTGGCCTTTTATTATAAAAAAATAAAAAAAAAATAATTACTCTAAACTTGGTGTCACTATTTCTTCAGGCTGATCAGAGTTTTTTCTCTGTTCTCTGAGAAGAAGAAAATAAAACAATGACCAATCCTCTGTAAGTTTTTACTATTGTAAATATTGCTGCAGATTGGCTCTAAACTCATCAGTATTTTATTCTAATATTGTCGGCATCTCTATTTCCTCTGGGTGCTTCGAGTCCTTCCTCCCTGCAAAATAAAAGCATTGACTGACCTCTCGTATGTGTTTTTATCATGATTGCAGATTGTTCCAGATCAGATGAGTGTGAATCATCAGATTGTGTGCGGCTCAAAACTCACCAGCTCTTCTTGCACAGATGATCTGAAGAAGAATCACAGTAGGAGCAGCAAACACTGCCATCTCAACAATAATCACAATCACTGCAGGAAACATGAGAGGAAGAAGAGAAACTGTACATGACTGAAGTCAAGGGTATTCAACTATCAACAGTTATTGATGAAGCATTTACAGACTGACTGATAGTTTAATGTTATAAAGCTGTCAGTATAAATGAACGTGTCGTACCTCTGTATAATGATCCAGCAGACACACTGACTCCAGTTTCTGATGCTGGATCAGCTGGATCTGTGGATCACATCTGTTAGTTCAGTTCAACACATAATGCCACATATACACAACATCATCATCACATAATACTTGAGCTTCACATCACAGAAATTATGAATATGTGCACGAATCTGTCATCTATTATCTTCTTACTTCACTCTCAAGCTGTCAGGAGGAGAATGACTATCGCCATTCACCAAAAATAAATCTATTTGATGCTTTATTCATTCATAGATATTCATGTTAAGTGAGGTTCTAGCACACTTGCATTTCTAAGTTTGCAGAAACATTGAAATGTGGAATATCTATTTATTGATGGCATCTAAAATATACAACGTTTCCTGTATGAAAACATTCAAATGCACAAATATTGAGGAATCCTTCGAGGTTGATGTGTGTGACAGTGATCATGTGATCATGAACCGTGTGTAGGAGCTGCTGCTGTAGTTCTTTCATACACACCTGGAATCAGTGCTGTTGCTGTAGTTGATGTTACAACTGTTAAAAACAAGATGGAAATATGATTACACAATGTCAAGGCATTTATTTTACAAACTGCTATACCCTTATGAAAAAAAGTATACTTCAAGTTCATTTTATGAAGTATACTTGAGTAATGTTCAAGTATGTTTTAAGTATACTTTATGTAGTAAGTATACTAATGTCAATATGTACTAGTAGTAAATTTGTAAGTACTATTTTAATACCGCTTGGGACTAAATTGGCCCACTTGAAGTATATAAAAGTATATGTTTAAGTGCACTATAAATGTAACAGTAGTAAACTTTAAGTGCACAACTAGTTCATAATTATGTTTCTCATTTGTACTGCAAGTGAACTTATGGGTATACTAGTAGTTCACTATTTTAATACTTGTAGCAACTTTGAAGTATACTCTCAGTAAACTACTAGTTTAGTAGTTTTATACTACAAGTTTTCTTTAAGTGAACTTAACATTATACTTATAGTTTACTATTTATATACAATTTTTGCACTTGCAGTAGGCCTATACTACTATGTTCAAATGTTATCTTTTATAACTGTACTTTAATTTTAAAAACCTTTTATTAGCTTCATGCATCCTTTTTTATCAACACTTGAATGTCAGTAAGTTTCATAAAGAAAGGCAACATTTTAAACAAAATAGTTGAGAAAATCACATTTTTGTCAAACACTACGCCTTGATCAGATTCAGAACGATGATCAAACACAGATGGAGTAAATCGAGTCCGACACCCTGCTCTAGAGCAGCTCCGTATCAGTGTGACGCTCAGTTCTGGTGCTGGGATGACATACTAATGAGATGATTTTATTTATTCATCATAGCAGTGGTGTGAGTTACACTAGCTGTATATTATGATTATTTTGCATCAGACAACAGACTGTACAAGACCGGTCATTTGCAGAAGATGAATGTTCAGACGCATCACCTGTAGGACATTAACATCATATGTTCATATCGATCATGACCTGCAGTTTGTGTTCATCATCACAGTTTACAGTGGCAGTAGTTGAGAAGAGACTGTACTGTATTACTGTATAACTGTAGGACATTAACATCATATTTTACAGTGTTGTTTCTCACCTGAATACTTGACAGTGTATCTGACTGAGGTCAAGAGTTGATTTCTCTGAGTAAGCTGACATCTCCACTCTCTGTTGTCATCTTCATTCAGGAGTGTTGTAGTCAGAGTGAGGATACAGAGATCTTGATCTGGATCTGATGATGATGATATCTGATATCTGGAGTCTGTCTTCAGATCAACACCAGCCTGATTCACCCACAACAGCTCAAGTCCCCCAGAACTGACCCGATCATCACAGGAGTATCCAGCATATAAATACAACCGACAGGAGAGAGTCACAGAGCGGCCTGGACTGATCTCAGTCTGTGAGGATGAAGATGATGATGATGATGATGATGATGATGGAGACACTGAAACTGAACACAAGACACAAATCACAGACTCTTCAATCATCATCTGAGTTTAAAGGGAGAATCTGCCCTTTTTAAATTTACCACATGACATAATCATAAACTTACCATGAAGAACATGCAGATAAACATCAGCATCAGGTCCTTGTTGTTCTCCATTCACATATTGACTGCAGTAATATATTCCATAATCTTCTCCTGTGACGTTCTTGATGTTCAGAGAGCAGTCAGACTCCAGACTCAGTCTCTCATGTCTCTCTGTGTCTTTATTCTTTATCCCTCCAGTAATCAGTTTAACTCTCCCTGAATGTCTGTTATTGTAGGTCCATGTAGTTGATTTGCAGTCAGAAAGAGCTTTATTACAGGACAGACGAACATTTTCCCCAGAACTGATGAACACACGATCCACTCCACTGGTTCCTGAAACACAGTATATCTCAGTGATCATTATGATATTAATAAATGATAAAACATAAACCCCACCAGCATACAAAGCAGAAGATTCAAATCATACAGTCTTTTTCCGCTGTTTGATAGCTAATGCATTCATTAACATTTATAGATAAACCAAATCAAACGCCTCTTTAAGAAGGAATAAGAAATACTCTGACTTTGAAACAAATTTAAATAATATAATATCATCATATCTTGAACTTTTGATTTCAGCTTTGTCATAAACATTACTGGACGGCACAGGATGAGTTGATCCTCCTCTTCAACCGTAGAAATACACTAATAACTGCCCTTAAAAGCTCTTTATCTGTTCTGTGTTTCTCTCTTTCCTTCAGACTCACCCTACTGTGACTTATGCACAGCTAAATACTAAATAACAACTCAAAACCCACAAAGAATATTTGTGGAACAGTTCCCAAAGGAAGGAGCAAAACTCAGGGAAGGTTTGCTGGGATCAGTAGTTCACTCTCCATCCAGACACAGGCGTGATGATACTGTACTTCTGTTCTCTGACCACACAACATCACTTCACTGAGCTGAACACTCGTTGTGTGTTTGACAGTCAGTTTATGATCAATCATGAGCTGAGTTTGGGAAGTAGTTAACAGTGAATTTGATCATGATTAGGGCCCTCTCAAGTAAAAGTCATGACAAAATAATGCATTAACAAATCATTTAATACAATATGATTAAACATGCACTAGGAGAATATGTGTATTCCTTTACACCACCAGTACAACACAACAAAAGATAAAGGTTATTTGTAGTTCTGTTACTCACAGCGCAGTCACTGTGTGCTCATACTATGATCTCGATATCAATATTGTTAGAAGCGCTATATAAATGAAGGTGACTTGACTTGACAATATGAGCTCATCCCAGATAGAAATGTTGTTGTTCTATGAATGTTTTGAGAGCATTATGTTTTGTTCTTGTAATGTTTTCTGTAGATAATTGTATTTTTGTTCCCAGAATGTTCTCCTAAAAGGAAGGATAACACTCTCTAAACATTCTTATACAGTTTTAGCGGGAAGTTTCCCAGTAGACACAGGACTGAACCATCTTTTCCTCATATGTCTCTAGTTTCCTGTTTACACTCAATATGACCCCAAAAATGTATAGAGTGATTGTATTTTTTATTTAATTTAATTTTTTTACATTTTTAATAATACACGTAATATATCATTTTGTTGGTTTACTTCTCATCTATACATTAATGCTATGTTTTGGGAGATTTTAATTACTTTTGTACCTATTAACTGCAAAATACCTCAGCTACACCATTAGCATGCAAATGAAATATTACCTTTTTATGAAAAAAAAAACCACATTAATGATGATCGAAATGAATCATGAGTTGTTTCTGGATATTGATCTAGGTCTGAGATGCATAATTCTTCATCTGCTGGTTAGATTTTTTTTTTTTTTGCAGATAATATAGTTTTGCCAAAATTAATTACCATACACTTCCAGCAGAGGCCCCATAGAGATCCATTCATTTTTTTGGATGTACTGACTGCTCTTATAACAGCTTTTGTTATATATATATATATATATATAAACATTTTAAAATACATGAAATCATACAACAGAACACATGTTACACCTGTAGAACATCCTGGTGTTCTGTTATTGGACTTCTGTGCTAGTTACAGCTTGTCCATAACGAACACCATGTTCAAGCATAAGGGTGTCCATCAGTGCACATGGCACCAGGACACCCTAGGCCAGAGGTCGATGATCGACTTTGTGGTCGTTTCATCCGACCTCCGGCCGAATGTCTTGGACACTCGGGTGAAGAGAGGGGCGGAGCTGTCAACTGATCACCACCTGGTGGTGAGTTGGATCCGATGGCGGGGGAGGAAGCTGGACAGACTCGGCAGACCCAAACGTACTGTGAGGGTCTGTTGGGAACGTTTGGCCGAATCTCCTGTCAGAGAGATCTTCAACTCCCACCTCCGGCAGAGCTTCGACCAGATCCCGAGGGAGTCTGGAGATATTGAGTCCGAGTGGACCATGTTCTCCACCTCCATTGTCAACGCGGCCACTCGGAGCTGTGGCCGTAAGGTCTCCGGTGCCTGTCGAGGCGGCAATCCCCGAACCCGGTGGTGGACACCGGAAGTAAGGGATGCCGTCAAGCTGAAGAAGGAGTCCTATCGGGCCTGGCTGGCTTGTGGGACTCCTGAGGCAGCTGATGGGTACCGACGGGCCAAGCGGACTGCAGCCCGGGTGGTTGTGGAGGCAAAAACTCGGGCCTGGGAGGAGTTCGGTGAGGCCATGGAGAAGGACTATCGGTCAGCCTCGAAGAGATTCTGGCAAACCGTCCGGCGCCTCAGGAGGGGGAAGCAGTGCCCTACCAACGCTGTTTACAGTGGAGGTGGGCAGCTGTTGACCTCGACTGGGGATATCACCGGACGGTGGAAGGAATACTTCGAGGATCTCCTTAATCCCGCCGTCACGTCTTCCATTGAGGAAGCAGAGGCTGAGGGCTCGGAGGCGGACTCGTCCATCACTCAAGCTGAAGTCACCGAGGTAGTCAAGAAACTCCTCGGTGGCAAGGCACCGGGGGTGGATGAGATCCGCCCTGAGTACCTCAAGTCTCTGGATGTTGTGGGGCTGTCTTGGCTGACACGCCTCTGCAGCATCGCGTGGCGGTCGGGGACAGTACCTTTGGACTGGCAGACCGGGGTGGTGGTCCCTCTTTTCAAGAAGGGGGATCGGAGGGTGTGCTCCAACTATAGGGGGATCACACTTCTCAGCCTCCCTGGGAAAGTCTATGCCAGGGTACTGGAGAGGAGAATCCGGCCGATAGTAGAACCTCGGATTCAGGAGGAACAGTGTGGTTTTCGTCCCGGTCGTGGAACACTGGACCAGCTCTATACCCTCTACAGGGTGCTGGAGGGCTCATGGGAGTTTGCCCAACCAATCCACATGTGCTTTGTGGATTTGGAGAAGGCATTCGACTGTGTCCCTCGCGGCGGCCTGTGGAGGGTGCTCCGGAATTATGGGGTCCGGGGCCCTTTGCTAAGGGCTATCCGGTCCCTGTACGACCGGAGCAGGAGCTTGGTTCGTATTGCCGGCAGTAAGTCAGACTTGTTCCCGGTGCGTGTTGGACTCCGGCAGGGCTGCCCTTTGTCGCCGGTTCTGTTCATAATTTTTATGGACAGAATTTCTAGGCGCAGCCAGGGGCCGGAGGGGGTCAGGTTTGGGGACCACACGATTTCATCTCTGCTCTTTGCGGATGATGTTGTCGTGTTGGCCTCATCAAGCCAGGACCTCCAGCATGCACTGGGACGTTTGCAGCCGAGTGTGAAGCGGCTGGGATGAAAATCAGCACCTCCAAATCCGAGGCCATGGTTCTCAGTCGGAAAAGGGTGGTTTGCCCGCTTCAGATTGGTGGAGAGCTCCTGCCTCAAGTGGAGGAGTTTAAGTATCTTGGGGTCTTGTTCACGAGTGAGGGAAGGATGGAACGGGAGATTGACAGGCGGATCGGTGCAGCTTCTGCAGTAATGCGGTCCCTGTACCGGTCTGTCGTGGTGAAGAAGGAGCTGAGCCGCAAGGCGAAGCTCTCGATTTACCAGTCAATCTACGTTCTTACTCTCACCTATGGTCATGAGCTGTGGGTCATGACCGAAAGGACAAGATCCCGGATACAAGCGGCCGAAATGAGCTTTCTCCGCAGGGTGGCTGGGCGATCCCTTAGAGATAGGGTGAGAAGCTCGGTCACTCGGGAGGAGCTCAGAGTAGAGCCGCTGCTCCTCCACATCGAGAGGGGCCAGTTGAGGTGGCTCGGGCATCTTTTCCGGATGCCTCCTGGACGCCTTCCCGGGAAGGTGTTCCGGGCATGTCCCACCGGGAGGAGACCCCGGGGAAGACCTAGGACACGCTGGAGAGACTATGTCTCCCGGCTGGCCTGGGAACGCCTCGGTGTCCCCCCGGAAGAGCTGGAGGAAGTGTCTAGGGAGAGGGAAGTCTGGGCATCCCTGCTTAGACTGCTGCCCCCGCGACCCGGCCCCGGATAAGCGGTAGAAGATGGATGGATGGATGGATGGAAATCATACAATGTTCACAAGTTCCGTCGTTATCAGCAGTTACGAGTCAGTGTTTCCCGAAACCATCTAACGAACATTCACAAACAGCATCGCAAAGTTCATATTCATATGGTTCAGATTCATCTGCAGAAGAACCACCATGATATAAATTCTACAAATTTTGAATTGAAAGAAATAAGAAAGCTATAAGAAATTGAGATTGAGACCAAAAATGCAGCATGTAACTGTTAAAAAACTGACTACACGCTTGTTTATAAGAAAGATTGGGAATTATTATCTCATTTATGTGTCCAGCGCTGTCCCATCACGTCAGCTGTCAAAAGAAGGAAAGACTCAGAAGAATCAGACCCGAAGACTCAAGAGATGAACTAATCATTTCTCTTTCCGGTACAGAACCCATAGGATTTTACGCATGCGTCGTCACAAAATGAATATCACAAAAGTCATATTAAGAGACAGCTATCAGCTCCACACGCGACGCGAGTCCCGCGGATATAAAAGGAATATGGACATTTCATTCTACCGAACGCAAGTGCAGAATTACTACTCACAGGTCAGTTTATTAGACAAATTAAACTTGTGAGGTAACGCAGCGCTGTTTCACTTGGTCTAACATTACACTAGCACACTAAACTGCATTTGAATGTGTTGAAATTTGTTATTCCATGTGTTAGTTTGTCTGTATGAGACTAGCAGTAAGCTAGATCAACATTAGAATAACATACAGATCATATTCTAACATTTTATCATTGTTGAACTATATAATATTGATTAGTTTTATGTAAATGTGCTCACCTGTTTAATAAAGTACATGTAGGAGCGGTCGAAGTCTCGGACGTGGAGCTCTCGGCATCTCGAAAACACCATGCTGATATTGATTCTCGTTTTAGTTCTCCTTTTTTATCCAAAGTCTGCTTGCCATGGTCCATAATGTTTGAACTAAACAACAACAGCGTGCAGATAGAGATTACGAACTACACAGTGGTCCACGTCTGTCGCCTTGGTTACTATCAGAGGGCTCTGGTTGCTATGGCAGTACGAGCGGGAGAACGTGGATATGACGCCATTGACGGCGACAAAATGGAAAAAAAGAAACGTGACGTGTCTTCGAATTAAATTACAAATTTCTCCTGGTTTTAAAGTTGTTGGAAACAGTCGGGATAATGTAAGTATACAACATTTGGGTTGTCTATATTAACAGATTTAGGTGGGATAGGCCTTGATAAACAGTTGTTTTTAATGGAAAAGCCCTTTGAGGAAAAGGCACGTTGTTTCTTTCCTAACTTTTACATGTCAGTAATTAAATCATGGAAATATTTAAACTTTACAAGAACAGAAGATGTGCACTATGGGGTTTCAGAACCCTTGTTTTTTAATCCCCTTATAAAACTACCATCTAATTTGTCTTGTTTTGTTCCACAGTTTTTAAATGCTGGGGTCAGTAAAGTTATGGATTTAATTGATTTGACACAAGGTCAGTGGCGAACTGTGTTATCACTTGCTGCACAGGTTGGAATTAAATCTCTGAGAACTGTGGATAGGATAATCAAGTGTATTAGGGATGCTTTTCCCTACACCTCAGACATTTCCTGAGCTGAAGGTGACCCCTAGAGATGGGAGAGTTGGGGGTAATATAAACCAGAATACATTGTTGAAGGGATATGGGGATTTGTTTTTTCATGATGTGGCAAAGAAAAATCTTTATTATATTTGTGTCAAATCTGTGCATGTTGGGCATTTGCAAGGAAAAACAGATACTAAATGGAGGGCTAAGATCTCTATTTGTGAAGAAGTACATCCATCATGGAGAGTATTGTATAAACCTCCTATCTCGAAGCGATGTGGAGATCTTCAATGGAGAGTACTTCATTGTGCTATAGCCTCAAATAGCTTGGTTTCAAAATTTGTCCCTTCTGTAATGCTCATGATACTGTTTTTCATATGTTTTTTGAATGTCCAAGACTTGGTCCGGTATTTGTAATACTAGAAAAGTTGATCACAAAATTAGGTTTTTCATATAGCAATACCTTGTTTATACTGGGATATAAATATAGAAGGTCATGGCAACAACAATGTGTTCTTGCCAATTTTTTAATTGGCCAGGCTAAGTTAGCCATTCTGAAATCCCACCAGTGTAAAAATGCAGGAACAGAGGTTGATATGGTTGCTATGTTCAGGTCTTTAATAGAATCTCGAGTGACCATTGAGTATACATATTACAAATACACTGATAATGTTGCTTTGTTTGAATGGAGATGGAGTGTGAGAGAGGCACTCTCTCTCTCTCTCTCTCTTTACTTCCTCTTTTCTTTGTCTCCTACTCTCTCTCTCTCTCTCTCTCTCTCTCTCTCTTTACTTCCTCTTTTCTTTGTCTCCTACTCTCTCTCTCTCTTTTTCTTTCTCTCTCTCTCTCTCTCTCTATCTCTCTCTATTTCTCAGGAAACATTTACATGTTGGGTAAGATTAATGGTACAAGTTATAATCTCATTCATCTATTTCGTAACTATTTTTAAGTGTAACAATAACCATATTTTGTTATTAAACCTTTTCAATTACAAATAATGTGCTAACTAGTTTTGATTTGGTATTGACTTTGAAGTGCTTCATATTGCAATACAATATCATCCCTCTCTACAGCAACGCTCTCCCACATATATAGCTGTTGTAACTGCGCTTATTTCCGTCGTTGGTATAAGTGGCAGTGGGTGGAATAGACAAGAAATGTGCAGTTTTCTACCATCTTGCTGACAACGTTTCTTTAGTCATTCGGCAGTCTTGCAGACTGAACCCCTGCAGGACATCCACCCTTACAGGCTATTCTTATTCTCACACACACACTAACCCTACACTACTCTTCACTTTAGGTCCCACAGTGACACGAGTCACACACACACACACACACACACACACACACACACACACACACTAACACACAGCCATGTAATAAGCGGGATAATGTAGAGCGAGGCGGTTGTTATAGCGAACCCCGACAGGCGAAGCGGAGTAAGCCTGAAGGGGTTGTATATTCGCTATAACAACCGCCTCGCTCTACATTAAATAAATCAATTTTATTGGCTACCAATAAAGGCTACCCAATAAATCAATAATTTCACACAAAATATTGATTTAAAAAGGAGTTTATTGATTTAAAAATGATTGTATTGCTTCTGCTAAAGAAAATAGTCCGTTCCGTCTCTACGGTTAGAATCCTGCGTCCATAGCAACGCTCTGTTTATCATGGCAACGGTGTGTGTTATACTCAGCAGCGTCAGATATCAAGAAATAACACACCGCTGTCTACATTAGAATTCAACCAAGCCATGTAATAAATATAGTTACAGATATCATTAGGAACATAACATCATCAGCTCCTGTGGTTATACTTCCTCTATTCTGACCAACTCGGTGTTTAAATTCTCCTAGGGTTGCTATTGGTGACACTGTCCCACTGTGAAGTGTTGAAATGTGTGAGAAGCGCATATACTGTTAAATATGTTTAATATTATGGATTAGATATTGCAGTGTCCAGTACTGAAGTATGTAAGTTATTACTTTAGTGTCTGACATCAGCGACCAGCATCCACCATATCTGACCTTGGAATTTCAGTAGCTTGGAAATGGATCTTGTTTCCATCACTTTCGGCCTGCATGCGTACACTTCGAGCATCCTTCATTTGCTGTCTAATGTTGACAAGACTATGAGGTGTGGGCCTTTGGCTGTCATGAGACACTATCTGTCACTCAAATGTGCTTTGACTCATTTCCTCTTTCCATAGCTGTTTTTTCCTCTTCGTCTCTGATGACTTCATTAGATTTGGGCATGGTCTCTCAATCAAAACACCATACGGACATGCCAAGACAGAGTGCAGAGCCACTCCTTCCCTGTTTTGTTCTGCTAAAATATATCCATCTTCTGACATAATCTCCGGTTCACTCAGGACATGGATCATCTGGGTTTGGTGGGCGATTTGATTTATAACTCTTATTAACCCATTCCTCTCCTGTCCTCCGGTCATTACGCTCGCCTCATCTGTCCGGCACCTACAATCAGTCTGTTTGTGAACTCTCTTCTCCTCCTTGAGTTAAGGCTTTGAACCTACCAGTAGCCTACTTTGAGTTAAGAGCTTAGATCGGGCCCAAAAATCAAGCCTGACCCTACCCGAGCCCGTGCACGTTGTGTCCGAGCCCGGCCCAGCCCGACACAACACAACACAACACAACACACTAACTGTAATTATGAGCCCGAGCCCGATTTAAACCCGACCATTTTTTTAATACGTGGGCCGTTATAACCAGGGGCGGCGCCAGATCATTTTTTAACACAAGTGCTAGATATATAGCCAATATAAATACTATTACAAAAATTGATTTTATTAATACACTAGTGTTTTCTGTCAGTGTCGGTTGCAAAGATGAAGTTGACGATTGCCATCTCTGTACAATTGAACGTGCATATAGAGAGAAATGCACATGATGGATTACATAATCAGAGAGTAGCCTATTTCTTTTCGTTTTGAATTGTTTCGTTTATAGACATTACAAGCTTCGATGTATTCCTCATGTCTGTGAGGCATACGCTGAGTTTCGGTTAATTTATGATGAGATGCGCTCCAGTTCACGAGCAATGCAAGTGACTGAGCGGGCACCTCCATGATTAGGCTACTATATTGTCTGATTTGCTTCTTATTTATTAAATCCAGGCAATTGGTTGATAAAAAAATTATATAAATTAAGAAACAATTTATACAAAACAAAAATTCACTTTAAAGAAATGCTTTCTACAAAAATACACCACTCTTCACTTTAGGTCCCACAGTGACACAACTAAGGCCATGGGAGTTGTGGCAAGTTAGAGTCAGTAGTTTCTTCCATCATTTATTAAGACATTGGCACTCAAGATGTTATGCTGTTGCACTGATGTCACGTTGAACCTTATGTTCGCGCTAAGTAGATACCGCCAATGCGCTAACAGGGGCAAACAAAACAAGTTCAAAACAAAACGCGTGCTGTACTGTGATTGGTGGCTCGTTTGACCAGTTACGTTTTTATCCACTCATAAATAAAAAGGAACGACTGATTTTGAAAATGTAGTAGAGTAAAAAGTAAGATATTTGACTTTGAAATGTAGTGGAGTTAAAGTAATAGTCTCCCCAAATTGAAATACTTTAGGAAAGTACAGATACACAAAAGAGCTTCTTAAGTACAGTAACGAATTACATTTACTTCGTTACTGTCCACCACTGGGAATAATACAGTATGATCTGTGTGTATCAATACACAACTCTGAGATCACAACGTGAATGTGTGCAAGAATAAACTGAGCATGTTCAAATGAACTCTTTCCAGACTAATTCCACTAAATGTCTTTAGAGAAAATACAGATTTCTTTACCTGTGAGAAGTGAAGAGAGAATGATCAGTCCCAGCAGACACAGATCACACTTATCAGCCATTTTCTGTTTCTGTCAGTCTTCCTCTTCATTAGATATAGTTACAGCTCTTTCTCTTCATTATATATAGTTACAGCTCCTCCTTTAAACATCATCAGCTCCTCCTGTGGTTATTAACTTCCTCTCATCTGACCAACCGCGATTGCGTCAGGATCACACGTCATCTACACTGTAAAAAAAAAAAACACAAAAAAAAACGAGCAAATGCATGGCAGCACAGGGTGCCAAACGTTTGCCATTAATGAAAATAATGGTAAAACCCCATGAACTGAAGTAACATGTTTACACAGCAACATGAAAAAAGATTATTGACCATATAGTACTATAAAATGTTTAAAACATAATCTGAAATAACATATTTTGTCTGTATAATTGCAAATACATGCATAGACCATTAAATGTAATGGCATTATTTGACTGTAAGTTCACGTAACATGTTTAAACCCTTATTTAATAAAACATGTTTTAACTGTAAATGTAAAAACATGGTGTAGCAGTGGTTTAACTAAACATGATTTGAATGTAGAAATAAATGACATGTTGACACCATTACTTCATAAAGCATGTTTTGACTGTAAACTGAAATCATGTTTTAATCATTATTTAACAGAGTTTGACTGTAAATTGAAATAACATGTGTTGACCGTTATTTGAAAAAATGAACTGTGATGGACCATAATTTTGAAAGGCATGTACAGCATTTTGATTTTGATTATGGCTTACAGATAATTTTATATGTAGTTCATGAAATGTATGTTATATGTCACACAAAAAGTCATTAGAGAAAATCATTTGTATTTTTCCCTCTTTATTTTCTTCTGTTACAGTAGTTTCCATTGTAAATAACAACGATATTAAAAACTTTAAACAGTGCTACAGTACCATCATCTAAACATTGCTTATATGCTTAAAATACAATGACAATTCAAATTAATTTCATTATTGCATCTTCCACAAACTACACTTCGAACAGAACAATGGTCTCCAATTCAATCTCCATGTTGATGCCGTTAAAAAATAAGAGAGAAAATGGTTATATATCATACATCACATATCTATATTCATTATCATGTCTGATCATGTTACTCTTTTTAGATGTTCTTGCGTTTCTTACATAAAAAAAAATATTGTTTTTTACTTAAAAAAATATTTGTTCATTAAATATGTAATGCACTTACAAATTTTCTGATGGTCCACGACACCTTACTTCTTCAGACAGTTTAGTGATGTGACCTCACCCACTGACAAGGCCAAGGGTGCACTGCAACAGCAGAAACAACGTAAATACAGTAACACTTGTTGATTACAATTTTATATTGTAAATTTTTGAAATGACTAAAGATGGCGCCGCAGTGTTTGGCACGCCGTCCTTTTCTGTTATGTTTGCTAGCGATCATTGTGCTAATCCCTGTTTTCATCCGCAATGTGTCATCGATATTTGTGTACGACCGCCTGACACTGTTACAAATACGCGGTAAACATGACCACCAACTTGCCTGGGTTTGCTGGAGATTCAAATCTATCGCCATTCCTAGCTTCCGTGCCGGTCTATCTGTGGCGTCCTATTTGTCCGCTGCCTCACAACGGGAGACGCAGGAGATGAGGAAAGAGAGGCGGTTTTCATGTAAAAATCAAAGAATACCTGGCATCTTGTTCCGTCAACATGGGTGTTTTCGGCTGCTTCAAGAATATGTCCGAGCCCGAGGGTTATGGAGGGTTTGATCTACATCGCTTTCTGCAGTATAGCGGCCGATGGCTCCCACCGGTTCTCCCAGACACCTGCTGTCCGCTTCCTCTTCGCCGGTCTGCGCGGATCCACCGGCAGGGCAGCGTGAAAGAGAATCTCCCTCTCAGCCGTGCAGTTCCTCGCCAGACTGGAAACAACAGACCGGTGCGTGCAGCTCTGTTGAACGCTCGCTCAGTCACAAACAAGACGTTTGTCCTGAATGACTTCATCTCCACTCGCGAGTTAGATGTCTTCTTTTTGACGGAGACCTGGATCAAACCAGGTGACAACAGCGCTTTTTCTGAGCTCCTCCCCCCTGGCTATTCTTTCCTGAATACACCGAGAGTGACAAGCCGTGGAGGCGGGCTTGCCACAGTGTACAATCAGAAGAACATAAACTGTCGCTCCATTCCATGTAAGAACTACAGTAGCTTTGAACTGCAGTTATTCCTGATACAATTCACACCCCCCCCCCCCCCCCCCCCACACACACACACACACACACACACACACACACTGTGTGCTGTTTTATATCGCCCTCCTAAATATAATAAGGATTTCATTTCTGAATTTACTGATTTTCTTGCTGATGTAATGCCAAAACATGATCATTTTCTCATTTGTGGGGATTTAAATATTCATGTTTGCTGTCCATCCAGTCAATTAGTTAATGATTCCCAAAACCTGCTAACCTCCTTTGATCTAACTCAGTCAGTGAATGCTCCCACACACAAACATGGTCACACGCTAGACCTCATAATTTCACATGGCCTCCCAATATTAAACACAGAAATACTGGACACTTGCATTTCAGACCACTTCCCCATTATATTTGATTTCACGCCCCCCTCACCTCCAGCAAAATCCCTTGTCCCAGCTTGTAGCCGCCGTACCATCACTTCTACTACAGCTGATGAATTTGCTACTGCCTTCATGAATTCAGGTTTTCATGCCCTTTGCGAAAGTCCACCTCTGTGCCCTGAGGAATTCATCTCTTCTTTTTATTCCACCTGTTCAGAGATTTTGGACTCAGTTGCACCTTTAAAGCTGAGGTCCATCAAACCTAAACCAGATTGCTGGCTGAATGACACCACACGCGCCCTGAGGAGGCGCTGCAGACAGGCTGAACGGAGGTGGAAAAAGGATAAGCTGCATGTGTCCCTGGGTATTCTGAGAGTCTGTCTTTCTGACTATCAAAATGCTGTAAAAGAAGCCAAATGTAAATACCTCTCAAATAGCTGTAATCGGCCCCAAGTCTTGTTTAGTACAATTCAGTCTGTTACAAATCCATCTGTTAACGTGTTTGAAAATGTATCTAAATCAACCTGTGACGAGTTTCTCCATTACTTTATTGATAAAGTGGCCTCAGTTAGACAGAGTGTAAACAGCAGTATAGCTGCTGGTTCATACGTGCACCTACTACCACCTTCTCCTCCTGCTGTTTTTGATGTGTTTGAGCCAGTGTCACTCTTTCAGCTCTCCAAAGTTGTCCAGAAGCTGAGATCTACCAACTGTTCCCTGGACATTGTTCCATCTAGAGTGCTTAAACAGGTTTTTGACACAGTAGGACCATGTCTTCTCTCTTTTTTCAACACCAGCCTTAGCTCAGGGTCTGTCCCAACTGTTTTTAAGCAGGCTGTGGTCAGGCCACTAATTAAAAAACTTAATCTTGACCCATCAGTTCTCTCAAATTTCAGACCAGTGTCCCATCTGCCTTTTCTCTCTAAAGTTCTGGAAAATCTCGTCTTCATACAACTTCATTCATTCTTGGATCAAAACCACATTTTTGAAAAATTTAAATCCGGTTTCAGGGCACGCCACGGCACAGAATCTGCACTGTTAAAAGTGCAGAACCACATCCTGCTATCCTTGGACGCTAAAAAACCTGTGCTGTTGGTAATGCTGGACCTTACTGCACCACTTGATACGGTGGACCATTCTATCCTCCTGACCCGTCTGGCCCAGCAGGTGGGCCTTCAAGGACCCGTGCTGCAGTGGTTCAAGTCATATCTAGCAGATAGAACTTTTTCTGTGATGATCAATGATCTCTCTTCCTCTCCAGCCCCATTTTCCTCTGGTGTGCCACAGGGTTCCATCCTCGGCCCTGCTCTATTTTCCTTGTACATGCTCCCCTTAGGTTCTGTGATATCCCGGCATAATGTCTCTTTCCATCTGTATGCAGACGATGTACAAATCTATCTGCCAGTTGCTCAGAACTTCCCAGACATACAGTCCATCCAGACATGTCTCTATGACATTAAACATTGGCTGTCACAACATTTCCTCTGTCTAAATGAATCAAAGACTGAATTTATCCTCTTTGATGCCTCTAGTTCAACAAAGGCAGCTCTCGATCTTGCACCTCTGACCACCCACCTCAGTCTTGTAGTCAGGAATCTTGGAGTGATTTTGGACAGCAGTCTGAAGCTTGATAAACAGGTAGACTCTGTGATCAGGGCAAGTTTCTTCCAGCTTCGTCGGTTGGCTAAAGTCAAACCATTTCTCAGCCGTAGTGACCTCGAGAAAACAATCCACGCTTTTATTAGTTCACGCTTGGACTACTGCAACGCCCTCTACATCGGGTTAAATCAGGCCTCTCTGCACCGTCTACAGCTTGTGCAGAATGCAGCAGCCCGGCTTCTTACCAACACCCGTAAACATGACCACATCACTCCTGTCCTGTACTCTCTCCACTGGCTCCCGGTCGAGTTCAGAATCCAGTTTAACCCTCTGGGGACCAAAAACGCGCCCGCGCGTTTTGCTCGTTTTTTTTTTTAGCAATGAAAAATAAACACAAAATGCTCTGTTCATTTTGATCTTTCATTTTCGTGTAATACATCAATCGATCCTGTTCAGTTTCTATTTTTTTTCTGTATACTCACAATAAAAATAAAGTGTTTTGCTTTTTGACAAATAAAGAAAAATTAACATGATGCTATTTCTGCCTTCTCTCTGTCAGTAAACTCCCATTTGAAACGCGTTCGAAAATGATCTATAACTCCGCGAAAATTCAGTCAAACAGGCAAACAGACCCACGGGCATAAAGCTTGAGATCGCAGCTTTTAAATGAAGTAATTTATATAAAAAACAAATATTATCAGCTTCTGTAATCTGTATAAAAAGAGAGCGACTCCAGTCGAGCTCATTACGAGCCATTCAAAAGTAATTTGACCACTCCCCGGAGAGCGCGTGCTATTCAAATGCAAATTCTGAGAACTATTTCAGTCTGTGAAACGCCCCCACATCAGCTGTAAACAAAGAGGCATAATATAGCCTACCTTATGGAGAAAAGTTTCCGTGCTGATATGAGGAGCAATATGAGGAGCAGATCCCGCTGAGGAGTGAGGTAGGCTAAGTTATCCTTTCTCAAGTGTTAATGTGGAATAACGTTATGGAATAACGTAAACAAAAAGATGAATCGCGTTTCTATAATATGAATCGCGTTTCTGTGAGATGAATGAAGGGTACATATTTGTAAAGACTGTTTAGCCTAAATATGAATCGCGTTTCTGTGAGATGAATGAAGGGTACATATTTGTAAAGACTGTTTAGCCTAAATATGAATCGCGTTTCTGTGAGATGAATGAAGGGTACATATTTGTAAAGACTGTTTAGCCTAAATATGAATCGCGTTTCTGTGAGATGAATGAAGGGTACATATTTGTAAAGACTGTTTAGCCTAAATATGAATCGCGCGTCTATGTGTGAAAGAATAAACTGCTTTGCTATAGCCTACTGAGATGAGTAAAAATCGACTGAAATATGTTGAAATAAAATGTATTTGTATAAGCAACGTATTAAACTGCAAATTAACATTTATAGGCTATGCCCTAATATTTCATAAAAACAACGTTACAGTCAGGCGAAGTATGAAAGACAACATTTTGTTGACTAGATTTGGGTACAGTTTTTACTGTAGAATAGACTGTCACATCAAATAAGCTTTTCTGCTCATATATATATTAGAGATGCACCGATTACAATTTTCTAGGCCGATTCCGATTTCCGATTTTTCATTGAGTTTGACCTGCCGATACCGATTTTAGCCGATTCCGATTTAATTTTTTTCTAACCACTTTACAGCACACACAAATATTTATTTTCGATCTTTTCTTTAACCCTTTCACACATAAGTTTAAAATATTCTAACTGACAACCCCACTCCCTGAGTGAGTTTTTTCAAGGCGAACGTTCCCTTTAATGTTTCCATGGCGACGCGTCACGCGATACACCGCAGCCACAATAATACTGTATGACAGATGTGTCGCTTTTATTTCGCTTTTCCTTTTTTATTCAAAATATTCACAAACTTGCTTACCATGTCATCAACTAGCCTATCTGGTATTCTGATTCTCAAATACGTGTAAGTGAGTGTGTTTGGTCGTTTAAAAACCTTTATAAATAATCTTGATCTATAAACATGAGATGGGCGCCGCAATGTTGTTCTGTCAGTCGGATTTAACGTACAGCACGTGAATTCATCAGTTTCTCCCGAAATAAATGCAAGAAAGTGGCCGGTGAACTGAGAAGAATAGAGTAAACTTTATAGTTACTTCCACTATGTTTGTCTGATATGAATAAAACATGTCGGCAAATTATATTTGAATAGATTGTTATTGCTGCTTCCACAGACATCAGTGTGTATTTTACAAACTCCAAATGTATTGTTTTACTCGTGCTTATGTGTATTTAAATATATGAAGCCTAAAATAAACATTATGAGGTTGAAAACACTGCTTAGTTGTGATATATGACAGCGCTGAACGCGTCCGGCTCTGGCTCAGCGCCAGCCAACGCGCGAAAGCACAGTTTGAATCTGGCAGTTATGCGACGTCACTGAACATTCTAAATGTGGCGCCGTAACTTTACTCTCAGGGGCACAGAGATAAAAATCCCATATATGAGACCGTACCGCTCAAAAGGTTAATCATGCGGCGCCCGAGTGCATTTGACCGGCATAAAATCGGCATATGTCAGACTGACCGGCCGGTCGCCGGTCATGGCCGATCACGTGAAAATCGGCCAATTCCGGTCACCAGCCGATCAATCGGTGCATCTCTAATATATATATATATATATAAAATACTATTTTGTCAAAAATAAAGTCATAGACTAAGATGTTCCAATGTTGGCTATATTCAAACTAATGAATACATATGATAAAATGTAGGCCTATAATCTTTTTTTTTTTTTTTACAAAGAAAGAGTACTTTTTTGCAGAAATATTGCTGAAATTGTAATTATTGTTGTAATTGTAACCTTTTTAATAAAATAGCAAAACATATTTACAAGATAGATGTAAGCAAAATCTTAAATGGTCAATATAAGTCTTCTTCAAAATATATATTTTGTCCTTGCATTGTGGCTCAGTCAGTGTCACACCTGAATGAATGGCTAATTATGCAGAGTCATTATGCAGAGTGGGTGGGACATTGTAATCTAAGGTGTAAACTACTCCTCCCCCTCGCATATTGGCTTTCCAAGCAAAACCTGTTTTACACCATTTAAATCAATGTATTTTTTTTTTTGTGAACGATAAAGCAAGACTATTTTCACATAATTTTGAAGCTAGAACTCGAAGAGAAAACATCCATTAGTCAAAAGTCTTGTGGGCACATATTTTGCATGAGTTTTGTGGTCTTATTTCAGCAACTTTCCTTTTTATTTTTTTAAATAACCACGCATAAACATTATTCTCTTAAAAATACAAACATCTACATACATGTTGCTCGCATATTATGGTAGGCCTGTTTGTGCTATATAGAGTGAATTTACACCTTTGCCATTAACATGTTTATAAATAACTGAAAAAAGCACAAATGTCAGAGCATGTCAGAACATCTCAAGGGCCCCAAAAACAGCTTGGTCCCCAGAGGGTTAAGATCCTACTGTTTGTTTTCTGCTCCATCCATGGCCTTGCACCTCTCTATCTGTGTAACATGCTGACCCCTTACTAGCCCAGTAGAGCCCTGCGCTCCTCTGAACAACATCTGCTGGTGGTCCCACGGTCCAGGTGCAAAAAGTGGGGTGATCGTGCCTTTGCGGTAGCGGGGCCAAAACTCTGGAACGCTCTGCCCCTGGAACTACGCTCCATCATGGACCTGCCCCTGTTCAAGGCCAGGCTGAAGCAACATCTCTTTAAATCAGCCTTTGACACCTGATGGACAACTGATTAGCATAATGATTTTATAGATGTGTTGTATTGTATTTTATTTTATTGTATTGTTTTGTATTTCACTCATTTATTTTTTGCCTTTATCTTTGTCTCTGTCCAGCGCTTTGATCAACTTTGGTTGTTGTAAAGCGCTTTTACAAATAAAAATTGATTGATTGATTGATTGATTTAATATTACATCCCAGCATATTTACCCAGTATGATTACCTCACAATGTCGCAGGAAAATTCCCCTTTTGCTTTCTATGGTAGACATTTTTTGGTGTGCGTTTCTGCACTGTTTTGACCTTTCTTGTTAAGTCCCGCCTTCACGCACGCCATTGGTCAAACTGCTTCTCAATCATTGCCCTCGGCCCAACGGCATCAGCCAAGAGACAAAGCAGCAGCCTGTTAACTGCAGGTGGCACATCATGGCTCCAAAACAGCGGAAAAATGCCTCAAGGAAAAAATCCCTGTGTTTTTGTTTTGGTCGGGAAACGTGCTCATTGACATGGCAAATAAGCTAAAACACGGAGCGGAGTTGGGTTCGCTGGATTAATTACAGGCGTCAGTTTGTTTTCAAATATCGTAAGTGACTTTGTTAAGTAGCTTTGTGTGTAAACGTTTAGGCAACATATTCTGCTGTATGAATGCAATATATAACAGAATGGCAACAAAACAATCATGGACCTCGATGTCGAGTGGTGAATGGTAAGTGTTTAAAAAAAATCTGTTGACGTATCATCCAACGTAATTTAAAAGTTAATTGGCAACAGGTGAATACAATTACAATGGCTAATCACATACGTTTTTAAATCTTATTCTTAATGTTTGATGCAAGTTGCATTAAAAAGTACTAAATAGGTTTCAGAATTGTGTTGTTGTTGTTTTAGAACGTTGCTTTCACAATCATTTAAGAACACTCATATGCATGGACAACGGATTTCACCTTATGAGGTGTGTTACCTTTAACCATATGGATGATGATGTATTCGTGCAAATTTTGTGATTGCTCTCTGAAGACAGTTAAGGGATATGTTAATCATCAAATCTTACACAGACATGAAGCAAATGCTCAATTTCCATGTTGCTTCCCAGAATGCAAATGTAAATTCTCAAAATACAATGCTCTCAAAGCTCATGTTTATCGCCATCACAAAAGACCACATACTCATTTTGATGATTCGACGGGCACGTTTGTTTGCAACAATCTAGACTGTCAACAACAATTTACAGACATGAACAATGTCCTTTCTCATCTCAGGTCACATTTAGCCAAGGGAGAGGTGGTGTGTTGTCCTTTTGAAAAATGTGACAAAAATTTCAGTTTAAGATCAAGTTTCACTGCCCATGTTTCACGAAAGCACAGGACGTCTACATTTGCACAATTACGGATTATGGATACTTTATCTGAGCAACCTTCTTCAGCATTTGTTGATGTTACTGAGGATGAGGTTGATGAAAGTGAATTCACAGACTCACTGACGAAATGTTACGCAAAGTCATTGTACATGAAAAATCTCTGCCTGTTTTATATGCAGCTACAAGCCAAATACCTGGTGCCATCGTCAACCATTCAGATGATTGTGGAGGAATTCAGTGGTTTAAATTATATCTGTCATCAGGTCACACAGAAGATGTTCAGGGAAATACTCAAGTCAAAAACGACCCTCTCACAATGTGATATTGAATCTGTGGTGCAGACTTTGCAAGGCCTGGATTTACATTCAGCTTGTAATTCATTACTTTCCACAGAATACCAAAGAAGACAGTATTATCAGAAAACATTTTCGTACGTGCATCCACAAAGTATGTATCTTGGTCGTGATGAGAACCGAAACCAACGTTATGCACAGTATATTCCATTGAAGAACACTTTAAAAAACATGTTAATAGACCCAGTGGTGTGGGAGCAGTGTGCCAAACATCAGCATGTACACTCTTCTGTGTTCTCTGACATCTGTGATGGCTCTGCATTCAAATCCAATGACTTGTTTAAGCAGCCTGAGATTACAATCCAACTTATCTTGTACCAGGATGCCTTTGAGATTGTGAATCCCCTTGGGTCAGCTAAAAAAAGACACAAAATGATTGGAGTGTATTTTACACTTGGCAACTTTGAGCCATTTTACAGATCATGCATTGATAACATTCAGTTATCACGTTTGTGTTATGAGAGAGACTTTAACTATTTTGGTCAAACCAAGATTTCTGCTAAGTTGTTGGCAGATGTCAAAGAACTTGAAGAGCATGGATTTGTGACATCTTCAGGTGACATAGTACGTGCAACAATAGTGGCTATTATTGGTGATAATTTGGGGTCCCACTGCATCGGTGGTTACTCACAGAACTTCAGTACTGCCCAGCATTGCTGTAGGTGTTGCTTGGTATCTCGCAGTGAACTTCAGAATGTGTGTGTAGACTTTCCCAATCGCACAATTGAGTCCTATAAGGCGGCAGTGGAAACTCTAAGGACGACCGAAGAAAATGTTGTAAATGGGTTGAAGTTTGACTCCATTTTCAACTCTCTCAAATATTTTCATGTTGCTCAGCCTGGCCTCCCCCCATGCCTTGGCCACGACTTGTTTGAAGGCGTTGTAGCTATTGATCTTGCCATTTTCTTGGAATACTTTGTAAAAAGGAAGTGGTTTTCATATACACAGCTGAACAGGAGACTTGCACAATTCAAATATCTGGATTCTGATGCTGGTTCTGCCCCCTCCCAGATATGTGAAAAAGGCAGAAAGTTAGGTGGTCAAGCAGCTGAGAACTGGTGTCTCCTCAGATTTCTTCCTGTCATAATTGGAGACAGAGTAGAGTCACAAGACCCTGTATGGCAACTGACTGTTAAGTTGAAAGAACTGGTTGAGCTAGTGTGTGCTCCCAAGATTACCACTGCACAGATTGCATATCTCAATGTCTTAATAGGTGAAAATTTGAAACCAAAACATCATTACATGCTTCACTATACGTCACTCATTTTAAGTCTTGGACCTTTAATTCGTTTATGGTCACTGAGATTTGAAAGCAAACATTCCTACTTCAAAAGTGTGTGTCAAAAATGTATGCAAGACATTGTCGCACAACCATCAACTTCTTCGAGCATATCTTCACTCACGGTCATTTTTTTCACCAAAGCTTAAAAGTGTTGACTTGGCCACATACTCTCCTCATTTGTACAGTGATGCTGTGTGCAAAGCTGTTGAGACAAGCTTGCTTAATGAACCAGACTTTGTTTCAACACGGGTAGAATACAAGGGTACCCTGTACAGGAAAGGAAACCTAATTTGCCTTAAATGTGAAGAGGAGTATTCTATTTTACAGTTTGGACAGATTGAGCTGATTTTCGTGAAAGATGATGAGGTGACTTTCCTTGTGACTCCCCGCCCCTCAGTGTATTTGCATGATTATGGACTTTATGAGATTTTGCCTGCGACATAGGAATTAATTTGTGTAAATGCTGAGGAATGTCTGGATTATTATCCCTTAAATGAGTACAGTTTTATGGGACTGAAGGTCATTACTCTGAAGCACAGCGTTGTTCATCTGTAAAAAGGATAAACTGTCCTCTCCCAACAGAAATGGATGCATTGTTGACTTTTATTGAGAATGTGTTCCCAAACCCTATAACTTCAAAGCTAGCCACAGAGGGTTTGAAGTGAAAGTGAAAGTGAAAGTGACACGTGACGGCCAAGTATGGTAACCCATACTTGGAATTTGACCTCTGCATTTAACCCATCCAAGTTAATGCACACACATTAGGAGCAGAGTAGTGAGTAGTTAACACACACACACTGCAAACGTGGATACACACACCCAGAGCAGCGGGCAGCCTTTGTGTGGCGCCCGGGGAGCGATTAGGGGTTAGGTGCCTTGCTCAAGGGCACCTCAGTCATTTCCCACCGGCTCTGGAATTGAACCAGCAACCTTTGGGTTACCAGTCCAACTCCCTAACCACTAGGCCATGACTGCCCCCTGTACAGTCTAGGTGTGGAGACCATAGATGACCTACAGTTTTTGAAAGAGGATGATTGAGGTGGCTTTCTGAGACCGATTGAAGCAAGAAAACTAATAGCCCAAATCCCAAGTAAGTTTTCAAATCAGTGGTTGTTTTTACATATAAACTAGTCAACATTTGAAGCAGATCAGAAAGTTCATTAAGTTCACAAGAACAGGTATTGGTTTTAAGACAACTATTATGAAAGGTTTGATCCACTTTAAATGTTGACTTTGTGTACATGCATACAATTAGATGAACTGGAAAAACAACACCCCAGTCTCTTTCATTCTGTACTTTGTTAGCTGTACTCTTTACTTGTATTACAGTATATCAATGTGTTTCTTGTTTCTGCAGTATGGTTTTTAATGCAGTTTTTTGTTTATGCCATGTAGATATTGCTTCCACTCTGCAAAACACTGCCAATGATTTGTCTGCTGAATACACTTCTGATGCATCAGGTTCACCTGCTCCTGGATGCTCAATTTCACCATCCAGCTCTTCAAGTGGAAGACGTGAGTAAAACGCTGATACAACATTAAACAATCCACAAACATTTTGAAAGCAAAACATGTAATTTGTCAATTCTTGTAATTCATATACAGAGAATTTGCAATGTGCGTATGCCCAGCCTTTAGCACACCTGGCAAACAAATTGTGCCACACGTGCAGTTCACAGAGCGATATATGTATATGTATATGTATATGTATATGTATATGTATATGTATATGTACAAACCCGATTCCCAAAAAGTTGGGACACTGTAGAAATTGTGAGTAAAAAAGGAATGGAATAATTTACAAATCTCATAAACTTATATTTTATTCACAATAGAATATAGATAACATATCAAATGTTGAAAGTGAGACATTTTGAAATGTCATGCCAAAAAATTGGCTCATTTTGGATTTCATGAGAGCTACACATTCCAAAAAAGTGAGACATTTCATTCCATGAAAGTGACCCATTTCAAAATGTCTCACTTGCAATTTATGTGAACATGCGATTTATTCTATTAGAACGCCTCATATATATAGGCTGATATGATATTAAAGCTTCCACCTCCCAAGCAACTCCATAGCAACCAAACTTGAGTACCCTAGCAACCGTTTAGCAAGACTTATATCTCTGTATCAGAACATCGTACAGAGATGAGGTTTGGCTCTTTTGACTTATGCTAGCAAACAGCACTTCCAACATGCTACACATGCTAGCAGTGAATAGCTACATGCTAATAGCGATTAGTTAAGTGCTAAATCATTCTAAGAACTCTATAAAAACTCCATAGTAACCATCTGTGACAACTACCTACCACCTAGTAACACCATAGCAACCACCCAAAATACCTTTTGCAACCGCCCCGAATGCCCTAGCAACCGTCTAGCAACACCATAGCAACCACCCAAAACACCCTAGCAACAACCTAGCAACCACCCAGAACACCCTAGCAACCACACAAAGTACCTTAGCAACCACCTAGCAACACCCTAGCAACCACCCAGAACACCCTAGCAACCGCCTAGCAACCACCCAAAACACCCTAGCAACCACCCAGAATACACTAGCAACCACCTAGCAACAGCATAGCAACCACCCAGAACACCCTAGCAACCGCCTAGCAACACCCTAGCAACCACCCAAAATACCTTAGCAACCACCTAGCAACACCCTAGCAACCACCCAAAATACCCTAGCAACCGCTTAGCAACACCCTAGCAACCACCCAGAACACCCTAGCAACCGCCTAGCAACCAACCAGAATACCCTAGCAACCACCTAGCAACAGCATAGCAACCACCCAGAACACCCTAGCAACCACCCAAAATACCTTAGCAACCACCTAGCAACACCATAGCAACCACCCAGAAAACCCTAGCAACCAGCCAAAATACCTTAGCAACCACCTAGCAACACCATAGCAACCACCCAGAACACCCTAGCAACCGCCTAGCAACCACCCAGAACACCTTAGCAACCCACTAGAAAACCCCCAACAACTTTTTAACTTTAAACTACTTTAAACTTTAAACTAATTAAAACTTTAAGCTAATTTAAACTTCAAACTAATTTAAACTTTAAACTACTTTCAACTTTAAACCAATTTACTTCAAACTAATTTAAACTTTAGACTAATTTAAACTTTAAACTAATTTAAACTTCAAACTAATTTAAACTTTAGACTAATTTAAACTTTAACCCTCTGGGGACCAAAAACGCGCCCGCGCGTTTTGCTCGTTTTTTTTTTTTTAGCAATGAAAATAAACACAAAATGCTCTGTTAATTTTGATCTTTCATTTTCGTGTAATACATCAATCGATCCTGTTCAGTTTCTATTTTTTTTCTGTATACTCACAATAAAAATAAAGTGTTTTGCTTTTTGACAAATAAAGAAAAATTAACATGATGTGATTTCTGCCTTCTCTCTGTCAGTAAACTCCCATTTGAAACGCGTTCGAAAATGATCTATAACTCCGCGAAAATTCAGCCAAACAGGCAAACAGACCCACGGGCATAAAGCTTGAGATCGCATCTTAAATGAAGTAATTTATATAAAAAAACAAATATTCTCAGCTTCTGTAATCTGTATAAAAAGAGAGCGACTCCAGTCGAGCTCATTACGAGCCATTCAAAAGTAATTTGACCACTCCCCGGAGAGCGCGTGCTATTCAAATGCAAATTCTGAGAACCATTTCAGACTGTGAAACGCCCACATCAGCTGTAAACAAAGCGCCGCGAGTGAGGCATAATATAGCCTAGCCTACCTTATGGAGAAAAGATTCCTCAGAACAGTGCTGATATGAGGAGCAATATCTCCTGATATGAGGAGCAGATCCCGCTGAGGAGTGAGGTAGGCTGTTTTCTTTTCTCAAGTGTTAATGTGGAATAACGTTAAGGAATAACGTTAGTGTAGGCCTATGCAAACCGCAAAAAGATGAATCGCATTTCTATAATATGACTCGCCTTTCTGTGAGATGAATGAAGGGTACATATTTGTAAAGACTGTTTAGCCTAAATATGAATCGCGCGTCTGTGTGTGAAAGAATAAACTGCTTTGCTATAGCCTACTGAGATGAGTAAAAATCGACTGGAATATGTTGAAATAAAATGTATTTGTATAAGCAACGTATTAAACTTCAAATTAGCATTTATATGCCCTAATATTTCATAAAAACAACGTTACAGTCAGTCACTTGTTGACTAGATTTGGGTACAGTTTTTAGGCTACTGTAGAATGTACTGCCACATCAAATAAGCTTTTGTTTAGCAATTTCTGCTCATATCTAACGTTAAATATATATAACTATATTATTTATATATATATTATATATACTTATATTAAACATCAAACTAATGAATACATATGATAAAATGTAGGCCTATAATCTTTTTTCTTTTTCTTTTTTACAAAGAAAGAGTACACTTGAAATATTGTTGAAATTGTAATTATTGTTGTAATTGTAACATTTTTAATAAAATAGCAAAACATATTTACAAGATAGATGTAAGCGAAATCTTAAATGGTCAATATAAGTCTTCTTCTAAATATATCTTTTGTCCTTGCATTGTGGCTCAGTCAGTGTCACACCTGAATGAATGGCTAATTATGCAGAGTCATTATGCAGAGTGGGTGGGACTGGGTAATCTAAGGTGTAAACTACTCCTCCCCCTCGCATATTGGCTTTCCAAGCAAAACCTGTTTTACACCATTTAAATCAATGTATTTTTTTTTGTGAACGATAAAGCAAGACTATTTTCACATCATTTTGAAGCTAGAACTCAAAGGGACAACATCCATTAGTAGGGGTGTGCATTGGCACTGCCCTCACGATTCGATTCGATTACGATTCACCAGGTAACGATTCGATTCAATTCGATTCTACGATGCATTGCGATGCATCAAAATTCTACTGCACACAACAATGCAAAATTTTCATCAGTCATGAGGCAATACAAGCAGTCAAATATTGAACAACAGATTTTATTGGCTGCTATGTGTGTATTATCACTCTCCTGTATCTTTGACATAAATGTCATTAAATAAAATAAAATTGAATGGTAGGCTACAGGGTATTGGATATGACATTTTCAAACCTGAAAAAGAAAGCATAAATCTCTGCTTTCAGTGCTTTGAATGAGAAATGTTTCTCTTCTCTCTGCTTGAGAACCATTTGAAATGAAATTTCAACTTTATTGTCCAACTCAAGGCCAGAAAATAAACAGTGTAGGGTGTAACGGTTCACAAAATTCATGGTTCGGTTCAATACTATACACTTGTGTCACGGTTCGGTACGTTTCGATACAGCAAAAAGAAAGAAATGCCAGAGAAATTTCCTTAATTTTTTTTTTTTATTCTTTTTTTATTAGAACTAACATGACATTTTTTTTCTTTGAGCAATGATGGAGCTATAATTGACTCTTCTTAGGAGCATATAAAACAAAACAGCTCCTTGGAAAAACTTTAATGTAATATTTTGTGCTTATAAACAAATGTTTATTTTAGTTCAGATTAACATGTTATTCATAATGTCGAAATAAATCCGACATAACGTTACTTGAAGGCATTATAGCCTACTATTCCTGCCAAACTTCCAAAGTTGCAGTTAGTGTTACTACAGTAAATCCATGGTGAATATTGCAGATCTGTGGACACTGGATAGTTCATTAATGGCACAATGTTTCTTCCTGGTTTCCACGTCAGCGCTGTTTGATCCGTTAATAACGGAGAAATGTGAATGTTTCTCACTAGATCTCGCAGCGATGTTATTACTTTAGTGGCGAGTTCAAATGCTTTCTTTACTGGATCTCTTAGCGCTGTGTAGTATAAGATCGGCTCGCGCTGCGTTGGTCCAAACTGATAAACAGTCCGTCACGAGTAGCTCAGTTTCGTTCCGCTTACATTGCGTTTGCCATTTGATGTTGTGGTCGCGCCAGCGTCTACATTATGAGCGCGCTCGCGACGCGCTTACATTTGAAATAACCGTTCGGTTTGAAAATGCGTGCCTTGTACCGAACGGTTTAGTACGAATACGCGTACCGTTACACCCCTAAAACAGTGACATAATCGATTATGGCACTTTGCCGCATCGATGCTGAATCGTGCATGCCCCGCATTGCGATGCATCGCCGAATCGATTATTGTTGACACCACTATCCATTAGTCAAAAGTCTTGTGGACACATATTTAATGTGTTTTGTGGTCTTAATTCAGCAACTTTTATTTACATTTTTTCCAATAACCACGCATAAACATTATTCTCTTAAAAATACAAACATCTACATACATGTTGCTCGCATATTATGGTAGGCCTGTTTCTGCTATATAGAGTGAATTTACACCTTTGCCATTAACATGTTTATAAATAACTGAAAAATGCACAAATGTCAGAGCATGTCAGAACATCTCAAGGACCCCAAAAACACCTTGGTCCCCAGAGGGTTAAACTAAATTAAACTTTAAACTAAATTAAACTTCAAACTTTCCGGTACAAACTTTCTCAAGCCAACTTAAAGTTTGTCTCTACGAACTTTTTTTTTCTAGTTAAAACTTGTTTTTCTTTACAAAATTGTTGTTAATAAATTAAGAATTACACTTATGATGTGATTGTGTAAAACCTACAGCCATCAGACAGAAGGTGATGAAATGCAGGAAGCAGAACATTCAACACTAACCATGAAAAACGTTATGCTCTAAATGTTAGCAGTTTATTTCAGCATTATATCAGCATAACCTGAATAATACCATTTTCTTTAGAAGCAACAAATAAATCACAGAAATTTCCCTCCATTATAGTAGATAGTTTACCAGTGATATTTTTCCTGGGGCTACCAGCAGTGCTAACTGATCCATGTTAACTAGCCAAAACCTTTTACTCTTAGTTAGTAATGAACTCGTATGTCATTTACAGGAGAGACTCACCTGGAATCAGGAGGAGATACACCAGAGCAAGAGTTATCAGTGACATCACAGGAAACTAAATAATTTACACAACAGTTCAATATGTCATCTTTCATTTCATCAAAACTATGATAACAGCCGTTTATTGCATTATAAACACTGCAAAAATGATACAAATACTTTACAATCTTCACTGTTAGTAGATTTCCACAGATGAAACTCATTTAAAGATAACGTTAGGGACACATGAGTCATCTAACAGAGGTTTTTATGAAAGAAAATGTTTCTCACTTCCATTTTCTTGTGTGGAGATTAATTAGTTAGACAATATTAATTACTGAACAAGTGAATCTTTTACCGTTTTGTAGTTTCAGCCGCTGTAAACAGACTCCAGGAGAGTGAAGTGCAAATGCAAGCTGAAAACTTTCTTCTGCTATTTTAGTTTTTTTTCCTTCCTCTTTTTAAAGTCTGAGCAACCTTCCCCACGCCGAGACAGGAACAACCCGAATGAAACCACTTGCAAATAGAAAAATATAAAACACTCTCTCTAAAGGATTGGTTAAAGAATATCTAAAAGCATGACTATAGAGCTTACATTACAAATATCAAACGAAACTTTCAGTGTGAAGGGAAACCTCCTGTCACCATGATTAGATGGTGTTTTTCAGCTTCCTGAAAAGTGATCTTCTTTCTTTAAGACAAGTAGTTCTTCATTTTTAAAGACAGTGTTTACAAAATAAGATCAAACTGTGTGTGTTTACATGCATGTTCAGTATTTACACCTATTTGAGGGAGGAACATGCCATTGCCTTCCCTAATAATCAGGAAACAATATGATGGATGGATGGATGGATGGATGGATTGATTAATTTGTGGATAAATGAATGAATGAATGGATGGATGGATGAATATGTGGATGGATGGATGGATGGGGCATTAACATGTAACTGCATTCCCTTATATAAAAGAATCAGGCACCACTATGATGGATGGATGGTGTAACATTGAGGATAGCCAGACTTTACCTCCACTGTCCTGAAGAGGGAGCTGTTTTTCAGATCATACTTCTGACATTGTGTTTGTGTTTATCCATGTGCATTAGGTAAGTGTAACTCTATAAACACACACACACACACACACACACACACACACACACTATCTATCTAGTATGTAGTGGGAAATCAGGTAGTGGGAGTCGATGTTCAAGTGGACAGTCATAAGAACCGTCTCCTCTATCAGTTTCTCAGGTATGATATCTGTCATAACACTAAATCAGTAAGAATTGCACTTTGTACTCTTCGGTGTCATTGATAAACACCACAATTCAGCCTAATAACTCTGCATCTGCCTCTGTCAGCAGTGGGATTTAGTTTTCACTAAATAAAATATTAAGTTCACTGAATTAATTGATACAGCCTTTTGTTAAAGGTACAATATGTAGTTTTTTGCCACTAGGAGTCGCTAACCTCTTCAAAACAATAACAAAGGCGTAGATTGATGACGCAGTGAATGAGAGTGGAACTTGTGAATGAGAGTGGAACATAGGACTGTGGGGACATAGGGCTGTGGGAACATATGGCTGTGGGAACATAGGGCTGTGGGATCATAGGGCCTAATTTTCAAAATTTTCAGTAAAAAAAAAATTCTTAGAAATGTGGGAACATAGGCCCGTGGGAACATAGGGCTGACCCCCAGATATCAGCTCCACACGAGGACTTTTATTTTACCGAACTAGCAGCTATTCACACTAATCAGTTAATTTAACAAGTTAAACTAGTAAGGTAACGCAGCACTGTTTCACTTGGTCTACACTATCATACTAAACTGTATTTTGAGTGTGTTGACAGTTATAATGTTATTCTATGTGTTAGTTGGTTGGCTGTATGAGAGTTCTCATTTTGTCCCAAAGTCTGCTTGCCATGGTCCATAATGTTTGGACGAAACAGCAACATTACGGCAACAGCGTCTGCCGCTACACGTAACGCAGTTGTCCATGTATGTCGCCTTGGTTACTATGGCAGTACAAGAACCACTGTTTTAGCATCAAATTATAAGAATTTCAAATTTAATTTGACATTGTATGACCTAACAAAGCCTCGTTTTCTGAAATCACGTGACTTGGCCAGTTTAATATACACTTTAAAACACAGATTTTAAACAGAATATTGAATCTTCGTACCTTTTTATCATTTAATGTTTTATTTGAAAAGGAATAAAGAGAAAAATCTGTCACATGGACTCTTTAATACACAGATAAAATGTATAAAATATTACAGAAACAACTCTAATCTTGTTAATTAATTACACTTTGACTGTTTAATTATGTCACATGAATATAATCCATTACTTTCTGCAGAATGGAAACTCTGAAGATGCATTTCATTTTTCATCAGTAGTTGTGATGTGGATCTGTCCAGCGATGAGACAAAAGTTGAGTAAAGTTTAGCTTGTGCTTCATCTTACTGTGGCGTCACGCTGTGGCTACAACAGAAATAAGACACACATTTACATAAATCAACACTACAAATGGTACAAATAATCTCAGAAAAAATATATATTTCTGTAAGTGAAACGACTTGTATAATCCATCTTGTAACAAAAGAAAAGACTGATTAGTATCTATTGACTAGTTGATTGACTACTGAAGACATTTTTTTGTAAAAATGTATGAAATTGAGAAGACTTGAGAAACTTACGGACAGATTCTCATATTCAGAAGAGCCTGACTGGTGAACAGCAGGTCTGGGATGGACAGTCTATGGGAAAAACACATTGATTATTGATTATTTGACTTTTGAATGCAGCTCTTTTACACGTAGTTTTTGATATTCCTCTTACTGGGAGTGTGTTGTAGAGGTCAGGTGATCTGGACTCGAGGTCAAGACCTGTATATGAACCTTCACTGGGATCAGTTCTGGGATCAGTTCTGGGATCAGTTCTGGGATCGTTCTACAGGGAAACAGAGAGAAGTGAAATCAGAGAAAAATGATTATCACCATTTTAAATAAAAAAAAAAAAAAAAAAAAAAATGAATGAATGTAAAAGATTTTAAATCGCTGTCATGACAATCAAAAGTGTAATCACTCCACAGTCTCTACTCATAAAACCATGTACAAATCTTGAGTGTGTGTATATACTGTATATCCACAACATTCCCCATAATCCTTAGATCAGACTCTCATCCATTATCACATTCACCTCTGTCTCATTACCTTGTTTAACTCACCCTATAATAGCCTGGTTTTCACATTCATTCTCTGCAAAGTCTTGTTTAGTGTTTGTACTGCAATTCTGAGCATTCTGTCTGTTATTCCCGTGTTCTTGGTTTTGATCTCTGCCTGTCCTTGGAAGTTCCTTTTTGCCTGTGTCCCCTGTGACCCCTGTGACCCTGTGACCCCTGTGTCCCCTGTGACACTGTGACCCCTGTGACCCTGAGACCCTGTGTCCTCTGTGACCCCGAGACCCTGTGTCCCCTGTGACACTGTTACCCCTGTGACTCTGTGACCCCGGTGACCCCTGTGTCCCCTGTGACCCTGTTACCCCGTGACCCTGTGACCCTGTGTCCCCTGTGACCCCTGTGTCCCCTGTGACACTGTTACCCCTGTGACCCCTGTGTCCCCTGTGACACTGTTACCCCTGTGACCCCTGTGACCCTGTTACCCCTGTGAGCTGTGACCCTGTGACCCTGAGACCCTGTGTCCCCTGTGACCCTGTTACCCCTGTGACCCCTGTGACCCTGTGACCCTGTTACCCCTGTGAGCTGTGACCCTGTGACCCTGAGACCCTGTGTCCCCTGTGACCCTGTTACCCCTGTGACCCCTGTGTCCGTGACATCCTGTGACCCTGTGTCCCCTGTGACCCCTGTGTCCCTTGTGACCCTGTGTCCCTGTGACCCTGAGATTCTGTGTCCCCTGTGACACTGTGACCCTGAGATCCTGTGTCCCCTGTGACCCTGTTACCCCGTGACCCTGTGACCCCTGTGACCCTGTGTCCCCTGTGACCACTGTGACCCTGTGACCCTGAGATCCTGTGTCCCCTGTGACCCTGTTACCCCGTGACCCTGTGACCCTTGTGACCCTGTGTCCCCTGTGACACTGTTACCCCTGTGTCCCCTGTGACACTGTTACCCCTGTGACCCCTGTGTCCCCTGTGACACTGTTACCCCTGTGACCCCGAGACCCTGTGTCCCCTGTGACCCTGTTACCCCTGTGACCCTGTGTCCCCTGTGACCCTGTTACCCCTGTGACCCTGTGACCCTGACATCCTGTGACCCTGTGTCCCTTGTGACCCCTGTGACCCTGTGTCCCCTGTGACCCCTGTGTCCCTGTGACCCTGAGATCATGTGTCCCCTGTGACCACTGTGACCCCTGTGACCCTTGTGACCCTGTGTCCCTGAAATCCTGTGTCCCCTGTGACCACTGTGACCCTGTGACCCCTGTGACCCTTGTGACCCCTGTGACCCTTGTGACCCTGTGTCCCTGAAATCCTGTGACCACTGTGACCCTTGTGACCCCTGTGTCCCTGTGACCCTGAGATCATGTGTCCCCTGTGACCACTGTGACCCCTGTGACCCTTGTGACCCTGTGTCCCTGTGACCCTGAAATCCTGTGTCCCCTGTGACCACTGTGACCCCTGTGACCCTGTGACCCCTGTGTCCCTGTGACTCTGTTATTGTTTGGACTGGTTTCTCTCCAACTGGACTGGTCTTTTCTGACCTCTTGCCTGTTTTATGGATTACGTCTTTGGATTACCCTCTGTTCAAATAAACTACATTTGGATCCTCAAGCTTCGTGTCTCAGAGCAGTACGTGACAATATATGTGTTCTACATGTACAAAGAAGCTGTTATTGATTTATTAGTATCATTCTGTGGTTTTGGCCATCTCACCTCATACTCCTGTATTGCAGATCTGCAGTTTATCCTTTTCTTCTGACTGTAAAAAAGAAACGGAAACAAGCCATTTCATTGTTAATGTAATATTCAAATGTACGTTTGCATTAGTCTAAAAGCAAATTATATTACTCTTTGTTGATAAATATTTATTTACATTGTATACAGTATGATGGTGATCATGATAGTGAAAATTGCACATGCCACTGTGATCACTAGCCAGACGAGCCAACCAGCACCACGGCGAACTGAAAGAGGGAGAAAATCATAATTAAATCTACAAACTAAGAAAGACACTACCCAGCCAGCAATGACATGTGGGGCCCAGATGAGGGCTTCATGGGCGTCAAATGTGGGCCCCATTATGGGCTTGCACCCGGGATCCACATTGGGGCAAGCCGTGGAAGCCCAGACGTACTAAAAGTGGGACATGTCAGACCCATTTGGGCCCCACATGTCATTGCTGGCTGGGTGGTGACTAGCGTGACTTGAAATGTATTGAGTTACAATTACACTGTAAAAAATAAAATCGTAAAAAAACGGTCAATGACCGTCAGCTGCGGCTGTCAAACAAAAACCGTAAAAATAAAGTAAATTATCCTAATTTAAATAAGTGCAAAATACTTTTACAGAAATCTTCATAAATCTTTTTTAACAGAAACACACAGTTAAAACACAGTTATTTCACATTTATGTTCTGATTTTTTTTACTGAAAAACATGCAGTTAATTATATGCATGATTTGTTGTGACTATACGTCACTGCATCAGCAAATACACACAGTTACTGTCTGTTAAATAAAGCAACATGCAGCATTTCATCAGTGTTTCTCTGCTCATCCTGGACTGAAGCTCAGGCTCTACTCTTCAACACAACGGTGACACACGAAACACACCATACAGAAACACTTTAAACCCCAACAGAACATTAAATACTAACAGATCTCTCAGGATCTCAGCATCTTCACTTATTACAATCCAGACTTTATTTCTTTCATACTAACATTCTTATTGAGAATTAACAGAGGTTTAGAAGTTGAAGTTTTATTGAAAAGAATAAAGTTTGATGTCACCATGATGGAGATCAGTGTTTGCTTTAGTTGGGCTCTTGACCTGTTAGTGTTTAACTTTAATGTTACCATTATAGAGATCAGTGCTTGCTTTAGTTGGGTTGTTGATGCTATAACATTAGTGTTTCTCTTGCTGTTTGAGCTGTTTTTGTGCAAGTCACACTTGTGCACGCACACAGTTTATAAATGATTGTAGTTATAATGATTATGATGACTATATAAGTATTTATTCGTTTAAGTATAAAATTTTCTCTGGCTTCTATAATTGTGTGATTATAAATCACATTTGTTGTGGCAAAAAAACCATGAGAAAATTTAGATCAGGTGATGATGATATCATCATGTAATTGCCTGAATCCCTGATCTTATTCAGTATCTAATGTTTTGATTATATAGAACTTGTGTTTTTAATGTTGTTTTATAATAGAAGACAATTGATTTTACAGCGTGAGAGCAATGTTGCTTAAAAAATATAAAGAATTTTCAAAACATTTAGTGCATTAAACTTTTTCCTCTACATTATTACTTAGCCATCAAGAATCAATGTGTGACTCTCAACAATGGTGACAATCAATGAAATGCTTCATGCTGCAGTGCATGCTGGGTACCACCAATCAAAACTCACCCATATCTCCCAGCATGCATTGCGGCTTTAATAAATTATCCAGCTGGAGTTGATCTGATTATCTGGATATATCAAGTATATTTTTTAATAAACAACACTGGTAGATATGCTGTAGAATCAGTTGACTTCTATTATGAATAAAACAATGTTAAAACCACAAGTCCTATATAAACAAAGCATTAGACACTGATTAAGATCAGGGATTAGGACTATTACATGATAACATCATCATCAATAAACAGCTAACATCACCTGATCTCATTTTCTCTTGGCTTTTTAAGATACAACAATTGTGCTTTATAAACACACAATTATAGCAGCCAAAAAAAAGTTTAATTTAAAGAGTCAAGGGTCAAGAGCACAACTAAAGCAAACGCTAACCACCATCATGGTGACTTTAAAATACAAAATATTATTCCTTTAAACCGGATATTAAATAAAGTAAATCTGGTTAGTTTTAAGTGAAGCTGCTAATAAGTGTACGGCCATGCATTTCACCTTTTTGTTTGGTTTATTCCAACCAAAATTCAACGACTGCCCAACGTTGGAGCCTGACGTCAAACAAACATTGGATTTAGACGTCAACCCGACTTTCATTTTCAACCAAAATCCAACATCTGACCGACGCTGTAGTCTATATCCTGTGCCTGCTGGGCATCTATTTGACATCAGGATGCCATGATGTTGATGTCATTTTAATGCTATTTTGATATTATTCAATATCAAGCTCCAATATCAGATTAAATTTACCTTTTATAGTATATGCAATTATAGTGTCTGCTGTCATTTTAAACGTGAACTAAATGTAAATATGCTAGGATTTAAATAAATAAAAACACACATGCAAAATACATAGACCTAGGTCTACAACTTTCAAGATCATTCAGGCTAGGTCTTTTAGATGTTGTCACATTGATTTACAATGAGTAATAAATATACTTTTTTCAGACATTTCAGACATTGTATTGACATAAATTTCACATCAATTTGATGTCTTGTTTCCTGACATCAAATCAACATCGATTTAATGTCAGTGATATTGACCTGAGATGTAGGGACCAGAAAAAAACATGTCAGATTGATACCTTTGTTAGGCATCTTTACAACCAGGGACGGACTGGGGCTAAAAAACAGCCCTGGACTTTCTCCCAAATAGGCCCATCATCCGGCCATTCGCCTCTAGCCGTGTGGGACAGACACTAGTCAGGATGTTCTGATACTATATGCCACAATACTGTAGCCTATCAGACAAGGTATTCACAGCAAGTAACATCTCAAAACCAATGATGATAATTGGGGTTGTGTTTAATAATGAAGCCTCAGCCTTCAAATAAAAACAAAAAATGTACAATGCCATAAAATACAAATAATGAAATGTCTACAGTAACCCCATATTACACAAACTTGTAATTATAAATCATATAGTTATATACCAGGGGTCTCCAACCTTTTTGTGTGCGAGGGCTATAACTCAAGGGATAAAATAATCTAGAAGGAATTTTTATTTGTTATACTCCAGTATTTATTATACATAACATGGTAAAGCTTTTTTACTTTTCACCGTCATATGGGAAATAATAAAATATCGATATAGACTTAAAAGCGTTTAAAAAAAATCCTGAAAATATAATTGATTTTTTTTGTTGATTTTCTATAAACCTATTGTATGTGTTATCAAAAACAGTAGCCCAAACATTTAGTATAAATATAAAAAAATAAAAAAAATAAACTGCCATAACTTCTAAACAAAAACATTACTGCATTACATTTAAAGGGGTGATGAACTGAGAAATCAAAATTTCCTTGAGCTTTTGACATATAAGAGATCATCATACTATAATAATATCCTGTAAGTTTCAGAACTGAAAACTACCTTGTTAGTCCAATAAAAGCTTGTATAGACATCAGGCTCAGCAAACGACTCGTTTTTCAAAGTGGGGAACTATGACGTCAAAGAGGATAAAACACCGCCTCCACAAAAGAAGATCAACGCCTACTTCAACACGGCCTGTTTAGCCCCGCCCACCGATTCGCCCAAACATGCTAAATAACATAGGACGACATGATAATTGCTAAACCGGATCGAGCTACTTCCAAGCAATAAACATGCTGTTTACTAAATATTGTGCAGCGCCTGTTTGTGGAAGAAGACAGTCTGCATAAGCTTCCTTCAGATTCCAGCATGGTTAAACTTTATTAAAGGGTAACTAAACCCCTGGTCAGAGCCTGACTCCACCCACTGGCAATATTTGAAAAATGCTAGAAAAGTGGGCAGACCCAGCAGAGATAGAGGGGACGAATCATGAGCGGGGGGGCGTGCACCTGAGACCCGCTGTCAGACTCTCTAAAATGGAGAGTGACTCACAGGGTCGCAAGACGACGTAAAGCACATGCATCTGATGAGTTTTATCGAGTTGATGTCAATAGCGCGCGCTCTCTATAGGCATTTTCATATTTTGCCGCTATGTGAAAAAATCCAGCAAAATGCGCCGACGCGTTTGTCGACCCCAGAGGATTAACTTTAGCCTAACCATAAATTGTGATTCAAATATATATGATCACTCACATCAAGACGCCGCTGCGGTGGTGGAGTCCATGCAGGAGGAGCAGCGTTTGGCACTGCGTCGCTTTTCAGCGTGAGCTGTGTGGAGAAGCCCATGTCCACCTCTATTGCGTTTCAAAAGCAATCCCGCGTAAAATGCAGGTTTCACACTCGGTCTTCCAGGCCAAGTGCATGCAACCACTGGCGCCTAATGCAACCAGCAACACTACACCTACGTACCCTCCTGCCCACTGTACTAAATACAGATAAATCTACGCTAGCTCGTACCAAGGGAGGGCGTGGTGAGCTGGAACCTGCTTACGTCACGTAGTACCGCAAACATCCAATAGGAAAATTCAACTGCAGTAGCCACCGTTCAACCTGAAGAGGGCAGCACTCAGACGTTTTTACACCATATATTTTAGAATTAAAACACTTTATACCCAAATGTCAAAAAAGTTACTCGAATCAATGAACAGCACTAATAAAGCCCCATTCTTACAGATCATTAACTAAAAAAAGTTGGTTTAGGGTTTAGTTACCCTTTAAATCAGTCAATCACAATTTCCCGACACGGATCTGCCAGCAACATGTAAGTAACCATGGCTGTTTCTTAATTCCAAGAACGCAGAGAACGGACTTGTGTTCTCGTGGAGACCGGTCTTGCCAAGCTTCCTTGGAAGAACGAACTCGGAACCGGCCGCAATGACTTCTGGGACACCAGGCGAGTACTAGCTCAAGTCTGCATTCGATGCATCCTCGGTATCAAGAACACATCCGGGTTCTTTCATGCGTCCTCTGTACTTGCGTTCTTGAGAACTGGGTCTGAACTTCGACGGTTAATGATGATGTAAAACGAGAACCCAAGGACGCAAGATTGCTGAAGAACGCATATTGAGAAACACCCCATGTGTACTCTAATGCCTGATCTGCGATCAGTGATTTCTGATGTGTAATTATTCAAGTTCAGATATCTTTCTCTTAAAATCGTTCAATACTGTTTATGCATCAGTGACTAAACGATCAACTTCACATCATTTCTCGTAGTATTATGAAAAGAATCTTTTTTAAACTGTTATTAAATTATATACAGAAAGCGATCAAAGAACGATCAAATCGCCCAAGCTGTCAATCAAACAGCACAGCGCGAGCCGCGAGAGCTTATCTGGACACTTGCCAAACTCGTGATGAAATAATGACACTGTTACACTACACAACGAAGCTCTTACTGTGTATTCACATCGTGTTTGCATTGTGATTTGGTGTAAGCATTTGTGAGAGTGCAAAAATTGCGTTGCAATGATAAGATCTTTATTCACGCGATCAACAGACTGTCTGTCATCTGCCATCTCATGATGTGAAGTTGACCTAAACTAATTAACCAGACTGTTATTAATATTGAGATATATAAGCTCAAACATATTTTGAACTAAAATAATCTGGGATCACATGCAAACATGTCAGCCAATCACAGCAGTGGGCGTCTGCACAGCAGTCTCACAGCAGCCAATCACAGCAGTGGGCATCGGCACTGCAGTCTCACAGCAGACACGCCCCTTAAAACAGAGCGTTCAAATCTGAGGCTGAAATCAGGCTTGGAAAAATGTCTTTTAGTTATAAATTATGACAATTTTTTATGTAAAAATCATACTAACATTATAAGGGCACCCCAGGCAACATTATAAAATAATAAAACAATCCAGTTCATGACCCCTTTAATACATTTATACATGACTATATTAATATAACAGTATTTTTAATATGAATACAGGCACATTTCTGCCAAAAAAGTTTGTTTTACTAAAGTTAATTCATAAGTTGTGGTGTGAAATGTCTTCTAACTGGTTTGTTCTCGGAACAATGTTTCGCCTGTTGTTGTTTTTTTTTTGCGTCAATATGTTGAGAATATCAGCGCTGTTTCATCTGGCTTTTTACAAGCTTAAATCACATAAGTTAGTCATCTGTGGGTTTATAGATAGAGAATTCTGCGCTGAATTGAAATGCTTCTCGGTGGATCGCGCATCTCTGTGTAATAGCCTAATTTTTAAGCGTTTGCCATTTAATGTTTCTCATACGCAACACAAATGACAGCGTACAATCAAAGAGAGTTGGGTAATTTTGTAGAGGCAAAAGTTCAAATTGAAACGTTTAGTTAAAAAGGTCGCAAAATTATACCATTCGAAGTCTGCACCCCCGACGGCAGGTTGGGGCTATTTATAGAATGTGTTTAGCGGGCAACTCACAGGCACCATGCTGGAGAACACTGCTATACTATACCTTAACTATTCAAATATAATGTAAGCAAATTTAAAAGTGCAGCCTTATAAAACTAACTTTCTGTCAGTGGCTATAGGCCGACTCTTCTTCCTCAGTTGTTGTTTTTTACACGTAGTATAAGTGATCGTATTAGTGCCCCTGCTGTTGGCTGTTCATATTGCTTTATTAGACTTTTTTTTTTTTTGTGCCGACAGCCCTCGGTTGGACTTTTCCAGAACGCACAGATTGTCAGTCCGTCCCTGGGTGTGAGTTACACTAGCTGTATATTATGATTATTTTGCATCAGACAACAGACTGTACAAGACCGGTCATTTGTATCAAAACTCAACCTGACTCAACAAACCTGACTAAAGAGATTTTTTTGTAGATAATATGTGTGATGATAAACCAGTCTGTGAGAGCCAGTGCAAACTACTGAAGCGAGAGACTGATGATGTGTGACAGTGATCATGTGATCATGAACCTTGTGTAGGAGCTGCTGCTGTAGTTCGGCTTGATGTCTTCTCAGAGTTTGAGCTTCTGACTGGAGTCAGTGTTGGTGAAGCGACTGGAGCTGCAGAAGATGAATGTTCAGACGCATCACCTGTAGGACATTAACATCAGGCACGTGCAGAGGGGGGGGCGTTGGGTGCTCGAGCACCTGCCCCTTTGCCCCTTGGTGACCAAAGTGCCCTTTTGTCAAGCAAAATTTCCTCTCCTTTTTTTGTAATTAAAGGCCCTTTTGTGGATGCCTGCCCAATCTAACCATTAGTAAAATTTATTAATAATAATTTAGCCGTAAATAAAATGACCCACATGATGACCTTTCACCTGGCGAACTCATCCGGGTTCCTGACGCTGCACGCACATTTTTTTAATTTCGCGCGGCTACGCGCACTACCAGAAGATATCTTCAAATCTGTGGCTGCTGGTAAGTGGCGTTTCATTCTCAGCTTAGTGATTTTGATGTTTGTTTACTTATTATTATTATTTTACAAGGACGACGTGAAGAGCATGCAGAGACGTTGTTTATATTGCTGTGTGTAGGCTGTAGTAACTGTTTTCCTGAATGCCATCAAGATTAAAACCGAGACTGATTTCATAACAGGTCAATAAACAAATAGTTAAAATTTAGTCACTTACATTTTAGACGCAATGACTGTTTTTGTTCTGTTTCAGCAGCGAAAATAGTTCCAAACAAAGATCACGCAGGACCATCGCGAATCTCACAGCTACACTCAGCCGTGTTTCATTACTGAATGATTCAGCGTTTTGAACGAATCAGTTGAGTCAAATATTCAATGACCCATTCACAAACTGCCTCATTCTGAATAAATCAGCCGTTTGAATGAATCGTTTGAATGAATGACTCAATGACTCGCTCATTAAGACGGTCGCCTGCCGCCTCCTACTGGCGGTTTAGTTTCATAAAGTATATTCTTTTCAACATTCCTTATTTGTATATTCAAAGATATTTATATTTATATAATTTTTCAATGTAAATTATTTAATTTGATTGGTAACAGCCTGGTGTCTTATTATTTTAATTGAATATATTGATCAAATTTAAGAATTTGAAATGAAAGATGGAGATACATTTAATAAAATTAGGGGAAAAATGCCCTTTATAAAAGGTACAAATAAATTGTGTTTTCAAACAGTGATGTAATGAAACATTGACAATTTAAGCTTGAAGAGAGTAAAGCCTCTGTTTAGACTATTAAGGAAATGTAATTTTGCCAAAAGAAGAACTTTTATTTTAAATAAATGTTAATTTTAAATCAGCCTACTTCAGTGTGATATGTTACCATATTATCATGCTTAACACTAAGAATTTGAATAATTGTAATGTGATGATCAGATGCAGATATCTAAATCAAAGAATATGGGCGGTTGGCGGGTGGATTATTTATTTTTAACAGTGGATTCGGGTGACTCAAAGTGCACCAGATTAATGAATTTATCTTTAAAATGCACAAAATTTTCTTACGGGGGGGCATGCCCCCGGACCCCCCTAGAGGTAGCGAGCTCAACCCACAAAAATACTGTGGGAAACACATATGATGATCTACAAAAAAAATAAACAAATTTAATTATTTATTATTAAAATACATTATTAGGATTTTACCCATCTGCCTCATTTTGAGTCAGGAAAAACACAGTCCCATTTAAAACCTTGTTCCATGTGCCCTCTTTTATACTTTGAGCACCTGCCCCTCCAGAGGTCTCTGCACGGCCCTGATTAACATCATATTTTACAGTGTTGTTTCTCACCTGAATACTTGACAGTGTATCTGACTGAGGTCTTGAGTTGATTTCTGTAAGTAAGCTGACATCTCCACTCTCTGTTGTCATCTTCATTCAGGAGTGTTGTAGTCAGAGTGAGGATACAGCGATCTTGATCTGATGATGATGATATCTGATATCTGGAGTCTGTCTTCAGATCAACACCAGCCTGATTCACCCACAACAGATAATCTCCCCAACGGACCCAATCATCACAGGAGTATCCAGCATATAAATACAACTGACAGGAGAGAGTCACAGAGCGGCCTGGACTGATCTCAGTCTGTGAAGATGATAAAGATGATGATGATGATGATGATGATGATGGAGACACTGAAACTGAACACAAGACACAAATCACAGACTCTTCAATCATCATCTGAGTTTAAAGGGAGAATCTGCCCTTTTTAAATTGACCACATAATTATAAACTTACCATGAAGAACATGCAGATAAACAAAAGCATCAGGTCCTTGTTGTTCTCCATTCACATATTGTTCGCATCTGTATCTTCCATAATCTTCTCCTGTGACGTTCTTGATGTTCAGAGAGCAGTCAGACTCCAGACTCAGTCTCTCATGTCTCTCTGTGTCTTTATTCTTTATCCCTCCAGTAATCAGTTCAACTTCTGAAGGTCTGAAGCTGTTATAGTGGACCCATGTAGTTGATTTGCAGTCAGAAAGAGCTTTATTACAGGACAGAGAGACATTTTCACCAGAACTGATGAACACATACTCATCCACTCCACTGGCTCCTGAAACACAGTATATCTCAGTGATCATTATGATATTAATAAATGATAAAACATAAACCCCACCAGCATACAAAGCAGAAGATTCAAATCATACAGTCTTTTTCCGCTGTTTGATAGCTAATGCATTCATTAACATTTATAGATAAACCAAATCAAACGCCTCTTTAAGATGGAATAAGAAATACTCTGACTTTGAAACAAATTTAAATAATATAATATCATCATATCTTGAACTTTTGATTTCAGCTTTGTCATAAACATTACTGGACGGCACAGGATGAGTTGATCCTCCTCTTCAACCGTAGAAATACACTAATAACTGCCCTTAAAAGCTCTTTATCTGTTCTGTGTTTCTCTCTTTCCTTCAGACTCACCCTACTGTGACTTATGCACAGCTAAATACTAAATAACAACTCAAAACCCACAAAGAATATTTGTGGAACAGTTCCCAAAGGAAGGAGCAAAACTCAGGGAAGGTTTGCTGGGATCAGTAGTTCACTCTCCATCCAGACACAGGCGTGATGATACTGTACTTCTGTTCTCTGACCACACAACATCACTTCACTGAGCTGAACACTCGTTGTGTGTTTGACAGCAAGTTTATGATCAATCATGAGCTGAGTTTGGGAAGTAGTTAACAGTGAATTTGATCATGATTAGGGCCCTCTCAAGTAAAAGTCATGACAAAATAATGCATTAACAAATCATTTAATACAATATGATTAAACATGCACTAGGAGAATATTTGTATTCCTTTACACCACCAGTGCAACAAAACAAAAGATAAAGGTTATTTGTAGTTCTGTTACTCACAGCGCAGTCACTGTGTGCTCATACTATGATCTCGATATCAATATTGTTAGAAGCGCTATATAAATGAAGGTGACTTGATTTGATAATATGAGCTCATCCCAGATAGAAATGTTGTTGTTCTATGAATGTTTTGAGAGCGTTATGTTTTGTTCTTGTAATGTTTTCTGTAGATAATTGTATTTTTGTTCCCAGAATGTTCTCCTAAAAGGAAGGATAACACTCTCTAAACATTCTTATACAGTTTTAGCGGGAAGTTTCCCAGTAGACACAGGACTGAACCATCTTTTCCTCATATGTCTCTAGTTTCCTGTTTACACTCAGTGCATTTGGGGTCAATATGACCCCAACGCCCACGTGGGCAGCGACAGTGACACCTGGAGGGGCGTGATTGGGAGGAACGGCCCCCCTAATCTGAACCCGAGTGGTGTTCTGTTATTGGACTTCTGTGCTAGTTACAGTTTGTCCATAACGAACACCATGTTCAAGCATAAGGGTGTCCATCAGTGCACATGGCACCAGGACACCCTAGGCCGGAGGTCGATGATCGACTTTGTGGTCGTCTCATCTGACCTCCGGCCGTATGTCTTGGACACTCGGGTGAAGAGAGGGGCGGAGCTGTCAACTGATCACCACCTGGTGGTGAGTTGGATCCGATGGCGGGGGAGGAAGCTGGACAGACTCGGCAGACCCAAACGTACTGTGAGGGTCTGTTGGGAACGTTTGGCCGAATCTCCTGTCAGAGAGATCTTCAACTCCCACCTCCGGCAGAGCTTCGACCAGATTCCGAGGGAGTCTGGAGATATTGAGTCCGAGTGGACCATGTTCTCCACCTCCATTGTCAACGCGGCCACTCGGAGCTGTGGCCGTAAGGTCTCCGGTGCCTGTCGAGGCGGCAATCCCCGAACCCGGTGGTGGACACCGGAAGTAAGGGATGCCGTCAAGCTGAAGAAGGAGTCCTATCGGGCCTGGCTGGCTTGTGGGACTCCTGAGGCAGCTGATGGGTACCGACGGGCCAAGTGGACTGCAGCCCGGGTGGTTGTGGAGGCAAAAACTCGGGCCTGGGAGGAGTTCGGTGAGGCCATGGAGAAGGACTATCGGCTGGCCTCGAAGAGATTCTGGCAAACCGTCCGGCGCCTCAGGAAAGGGAAGCAGTGCCCTACCAACGCTGTTTACAGTGGAGGAGGGCAGCTGTTGACCTCGACTGGGGATATCACCGGACGGTGGAAGAAATACTTTGAGGATCTCCTCAATCCCGCCGTCACGTCTTCCATTGAGGAAGCAGAGGCTGAGGGCTTGGAGGCGGACCCGTCCATCACCCAAGCTGAAGTCACCGAGGTAGTCAAGAAACTCCTCGGTGGCAAGGCACCGGGGGTGGATGAGATCCGCCCTGAGTACCTCAAGTCTCTGGATGTTGTGGGGCTGTCTTGGCTGACACGCCTCTGCAGCATCGCGTGGCGGTCGGGGACAGTGCCCTTGGATTGGCAGACCGGGGTGGTGGTCCCTCTTTTCAAGAAGGGGGACCGGAGGGTGTGCTCCAACTATAGGGGGATCACACTTCTCAGCCTCCCTGGGAAAGTCTATGCCAGGGTACTGGAGAGGAGAATCCGGCCGATAGTAGAACCTCGGATTTAGGAGGAACAGTGTGGTTTTCGTCCCGGTCGTGGAACACTGGACCAGCTCTATACCCTCTACAGGGTGCTGGAGGGCTCATGGGAGTTTGCCCAACCAATCCACATGTGTTTTGTGGATTTGGAGAAGGCATTCGACTGTGTCCCTCGTGGCATCTTGTGGAGGGTGCTCTGGGAGTATGGGGTCCGGGGCCCTTTGCTAAGGGCTATCCGGTCCCTGTACGACCGGAGTAGGAGCTTGGTTCGTATTGCCAGCAGTAAGTCAGACTTGTTCCCGGTGCGTGTTGGACTCCGGCAGGGCTGCCCTTTGTCGCCGGTTCTGTTCATAATTTTTATGGACAGAATTTCTAGGTGCAGCCAGGGGCCGGAGGGGGTCAGGTTTGGGGACCACACGATTTCATCTCTGCTCTTTGCGGATGATGTGGTCGTGTTGGCCTCATCAAACCAGGACCTCCAGCATGCACTGGGACGGTTTGCAGCCGAGTGTGAAGCGGCTGGGATGAGAATCAGCACCTCCAAATCCGAGGCCATGGTCCTCAGTCGGAAAAGGGTGGCTTGCCCGCTTCAGGTTGGTGGAGAGTTCCTGCCTCAAGTGGAGGAGTTCAAGTATCTCGGGGTCTTGTTCACGAGTGAGGGAAGGATGGAACGGGAGATTGACAGACGGATCGGTGCAGCTTCTGCAGTAATGCGGTCGCTGTACCGGTCTGTCGTGGTGAAGAAGGAGCTGAGCCGCAAGGCGAAGCTCTCGATTTACCGGTCAATCTACGTTCCTACTCTCACCTATGGTCATGAGCTTTGGGTCATGACCGAAAGGACAAGATCACGGATACAAGCGGCCGAAATGAGCTTTCTCCGCAGGGTGGCTGGGCGCTCCCTTAGAGATAGGGTGAGAAGCTCGGTCACTCGGGAGGAGCTCAGAGTAGAGCCGCTGCTCCTCCACATCGAGAGGGGTCAGCTGAGGTGGCTCGGGCATCTTTTCCGGATGCCTCCTGGACGCCTTCCTGGGAAGGTGTTCCGGGCATGTCCCACCGGGAGGAGACCCCGGGGAAGACCTAGGACACGCTGGAGAGACTATGTCTCCCGGCTGGCCTGGGAACGCCTCGGTGTCCCCCCGGAAGAGCTGGAGGAAGTGTCGAGGGAGAGGGAAGTCTGGGCATCCCTGCTTAGACTGCTGCCCCCGCGACCCGGCCCCGGATAAGCGGTAGAAGATGGATGGATGGATGGATGGATGGATGACCCCAAAAATGTATAGAGTGATTGTATTTTTAGGGGTTCAAGCATGAAATGTTGAAACCCTATTGTAATTGTAAGGATTTGTAAAACGCATTGTGCAGGACAAACCGTAAGGCCTAGAGACGTGAAACCTGGCCAGATGGTAGGCCTCAATTTGGGGACAACCTATCAGAGTATGAGCCCGATTGGCCCATAGGTGGCGCTACAGCAACCAAAAGTACAAAATCACTTATAACTCTTAGACCGTTTGACCTAGACTCAAGTGCCTTACACCACTGTGATCCCTGGGTCAAGGTGGACAAAATATATAAATATCTTGGCTATATCTTGGCTTACAGGAAACGTTTTCTGCTATGTCGAATTTTGTCCTAAACCTACTTTTGCAAACTAGTCCCTGTTTTTCGCCCGATCAGAACCAAACCAGTGCAGAAATGTTCTCTGGAGTCTGAAGATCAATAATTATCTAAAAAAAGTTGAAATTTCGATTCACGGTCGCTAGGGGGCACAAAATGAAAGTTGTGGGAGGAGCCTATTTTACTAAAATGGCTATAACTCCAGAAGTAAATAAGGTATCTTCACCAAACTCAGTACACATGTGTGAGAGGTCAATCTGAGGTCACAGTATAAAAATCGCGGAAATTGGCCACATGGTGGCGCTATAACATGAAAAAAACATAAAACAGGCTATAACCACCTGACCGTTAGTCCGATTGACTTGAAAATTGGTATGCAGTGTCTTGGCCCAAGGCCCCATGTATGTCTATGAGGACATTGGTGTATCTCAAAAAACATGGCCGCTATCGGCCAATGAAGTTTGAGCACCTATTAGACAAGGTTAACGGAGGCCGATCAGAACGAAACTCAATGGGCATGTTCGACTCATGGCCCTAAAGGTCTGTAAGAATTTTGAAAGAAATCGGCCACTAGTTGGCGCTAATGAGTTTTATGGCTCTGTAATCACGTGGTGTTAGACTTATCATCACAAAATGCATATCATTTGATAGATCTCCTCATGCTGAACAACTTTGCCTCAAGAACTATTGCTGTCAATCAAACCGTTCATTAAGTATTCACGAACATGTTAAAAACCTACTTTTGCGAACTAGTCCTAGGTTTTTCGCCCGATCGGAACCAGACCAGTCTAGGACAATTCTCTGGACTCTCTAGATCCGGGCTATTCAATTGGCGGCCCACGGGCCAAATACGGCCCGCCAATCATCTCCATCTGGCCCGACGGCACCAACCTTCCTCCTCCTCTTTTCCTGGCGGTGCGGCTAATTTAGTTTGAATTTGATACTCGCTCCGATTGACCTGAGAAAATATTTCAGCAGTTATTATATGTGTCCCGAATTTATGTTGACTGAACCAGCGATACCAATTATTCGTGAATGAAACATTCTTTTGGTTGGATCCTTTCTAAACGCTCTTGCATAACTGTGCGTTCACACCGCTGCCGTCGAGAGTGTCAAAGTGGCCAGTCAGTAACGGTCTATTTGGATTCATTCGGACCGCTCCGTCACTGAATCATCTGAAGTGGTTTCTCGGTCAGTACAGTAACAACAAATAGTTGCGTTTACTCCCGGTCCCGGACACTATTATTAAACAGCGTTGTGACAACCAGTGGGGAGCGTTTCAGTTCGATAGAAACCTCTGTTTACAAACCACAAATCACTCGATGATTTAACTAGTATTAAATCAGACGAAACAGCCTCAACATTCCCAACAAGACTGATGAGGAAAGCAGGAGAATACATTGTGGCATGAACGAAATTAGAAGACTTTAAATCCCCTAATCACCCTTACAAACATTTACCATGAATGGCACTTTTTATACAGTGGGAGTGAGTAGCCTGTGTCTATCAAGTCTCACTGTCAGAATATTCTCATTTAAGCATAACAATTATAAATAAAATTAAAGCTGCAAGCAGCATTTATCGGGGTTCAAGCAGTTAAGGCCTTTAAGCACAAAAGCATCAAGTTTTATTTAGCAAGCATTTAACCACTGACATCATAGATGGGAAAGACCATGTTTTAGCATGATTTACCATGATATTAGGGCTGAACGATTTTGGAAAGTAATCTAATTGCAATTTAGTTTTACCAATATTGCGATTGTGATTTAATATGCGATCATTTTTTAAGCTCTTTATCTTTTCTATTATTCAACAAAAAACAAGCAATAAATCATTGTAAAATATGGAAGGGAATCTTTAGGCACCTCATGAGCCGATCAAATTTTTTTCTTTAATTGATCTTATTAATAAAACTTAAAATATTTAATTACATAATTATAAGTAGGCCTACTTACAATAATTAGACATTAAAAAACTAAATTATTATAATTACATGTTAATAATTTTAACAAATATAGCTTCAAAACAAATAACAAAGAGGGGAAAAAATATTACAAGCAATAAACAAAGACTGCTTTCAGTATTTAAGAGTAGGCTATCTGAACGTTTTCATCTCTTTTGAAATTATAAGATGTGGTTTGTGCTGTCTGTTTCATTACTATAACTGACTGTGTCACATTAATTTCGCGTCATAAAAGCATTTTGAGATGCAAACTACATTTAACCACGTAGATGGCATCGCTCACAGCCCCATGAGTATTTGAAATTGAAAGCAGCTTCTGACTGTGATTTTCATATTTTTAATATAATAAGCCAACTGCATTCCAAGACATATGATGCCTTCGTAGAACATTAGTAAGTAAAATACCAGCGGGAGAGACTACAAAAGTAACATCACGCAGACAGCGCGTATCTCATATCTTGTGCAGTGAAGCCTGCGAATGTCCTTGTAATATGCTTAAACTTTTCTGAACTTTATTAAAGATTATTTCTCGTGAGGTTTGAGCAGAGGTGGGACAAAGTCATTGTTATGCAAGTCACAAGTAAGTCTCAAGTCTTTGCTCTCGAGTCCCGAGTCAAGTCGAGTCAAAGATGAGGCAAGTCCCGAGTCGAGTCAAAAGTCAAAGCCAACAAGTCTCAAGTCGAGTCCAAAGTCCTACCATTTTAGTTTCGAGTCATTTCAAGTCCTCTTACCACAGAAATAAAATTTATACAAATCATGTACGTCTGTAAGATTTGTATTTATTTAAACCTCTTTTTATACTTTGATTTATAATCAAATACAGTAAAAAACAGAATTTAATTTTCACAAAAAATGCTTGTATTTCAACAGCATATTGCACTAGAACAATGCACAGCATGCAGCTTCAGTCCTGTATTGTATTAACCTCATATTGCAAAACAGTTTAACTTTCAAATAGACATGGGTCGTTTTAGCCTAAACCTTTTTAAACATGTCATCAATAAAATCCTCACTCCTCAAAATTATCACTTCTGAAAAACTGGACCAACCTGATAATATTGGAATGCGTGTTGCAGTGCGTATGCGGTGCAAGACCAGCACGCGCAATAGTGCTTTCACATATGCTGCGTTTGCAGTGCGTGATCCGCGGCTGTACCACAAATACATACTATTTGTATTTCAAATCCAGAAGTTATTAGCATCTTTTATTTAAAAAAAAAAATTTGTCAGCATTGCGATTCTCTTTGTACACACGTATACACTCTTTAATAGACGTATTCACGTTTAAATACAATTTAAACAATGTATTATTTAATGCATTATTTATATTAAAATCGCATAGCCTACATTTTAAATTAAAACTTAAAATTGACAAAAACAGCAGACTCATACTCTTTCTTTTGCATAATTTAAATCTTTATACAATAAATCTCGCATGTCACAAAGAACTTGTTTTTCCACCTCCACAAATGAGACGAGTGTTATGTTGCCTTGTTGAAATAATTGTATTTTCCCTTGATTTAGGCTACCCCGGTCTTACGTCTCAGCATTGCGATTCTCTTTGTACACATATACACTCTTTAATAGACGTATGCACGTTTAAACACAATTTAAACAACGTAGGCCTATTATTCAATGCATTACTTCTACTTATATTAAGTTCCTAAAGCAAGTGGTCAAATATTTAACCATGTAGGCTACAACACAGATTTTTTATATAAAAAAAACAGCCGACTCTCATGCCTTTTATTTTATATTTAAATTAATACAATAAATCTTGCATGTCACAAGGAACATGTTTTTCCACCTCCACGAATGAGACGAGATTTGTTCATTTTGTCGCCTTGTTGAGGTAAATTGTAGTTTTCCTTGCTTTACCCTGGTCTTAAAGTGAAAATAGTATTTAATTAAATACATTTATGGTGAGATTACTACATTTTATTTAATTAATCGCATTTATGGTGAAATTACTAAATTTTTAGGTCAATCTGTGTTCATTTTGATCATGAAACATGCGCTGTCACTTTAATTCAGCGCGTGCAGCACATGTGCAGCACAGCAGAAATAGACTCGGTGCGGAAACGATCGCTGCACTGCTGTATACGCTCCGCACCGGGAACGGATCGACGGACTGCAACCGCGTGCAGTGTGAAAGCTCTAACCTGTTAACATGGGTACGGAAAAAAAATACGCACCCGCTGGCGCATACGCACTGCAAACGGAGTATGTGTGAATGTGAAACGGGCGTATGCTGTCGAATCAAAACAACGTGGGACTACAGTGATTGGATGTCGTGCAGGCAGCGCGCGCGCTCGCTGCATGCATACAGGTGGTGCACATTTTTTTCACAGATGCAGATAAACTGAGAGCGGCGCGGCCATGTGGACATTTTTCCCCCAGTTTTCATGGGAAGTAGCAAGTCTTCTCGAGTCAAAAGGCGCAAGTCCAAGTGAAGTCACGAGTCATTGATGTTAAAGTCCAAGTCGAGTTGCAAGTCTTTGTACATTTTGTCGAGTCGAGTCTGAAGTCATCAAATTCATGACTCGAGTCTGACTCGAGTCCAAGTCACATGACTCGAGTCCACACCTCTGGGTTTGAGTGGTGTGGTGTGGTGTGTGTGTGTGTGTGTGTGTGTGTAGCCTATGTGTGAGACAGAGGAATTAGAAGCAAGTAGAATATGGTTGTTTATAAAGCACACCACGTATCTGTGTTTAAAACTAAGCTCAGAAATCTGAAATTATCTTAAGTAGAATGGCCAGCAGGGGGCAGTAGAAGACCACTTATTGGCTCACTTTCACTTTAAACTTCACGATTTTCACCAGTTTTCTGCACTAAAGCAAACCAGTTTTTCCATGTTAACCTAATAATGCATGCTTACAGACACACACACACACACACACACACACACACACAAAGACAAATGTTGAAAACATCTCTGCCCATCGCTGCCCAGCACAAAGCTCTCATCGCTGCCCAGCCCAGAGCCCTCATCGCTGCCCAGCCCAGAGCCCTCATCGCTGCTGGTCCCGTCCAGCCCAGAGCCCTCATCGCTGCTGGTCCCGTCCAGCCCAGAGCCCTCATCGCTGCTCAGCACAGAGCCCTCATCGCTGCTGGTCCTGTCCAGCCCAGAGCCCTTATCGCTGCCCAGCACAGAGCCCTCATCGCTGCCCAGCACAGAGCCCTCATCGCTGCTGGTCCCGTCCCGCCCAGAGCCCTCATCGCTGCTGGTCCCGTCCAGCCCAGAGCCCTCATCGCTGCTGGTCCCGTCCAGCCCAAAGCCCTCATCGCTGCTCAGCACAGAGCCCTCATCGCTGCTGGTCCCGTCCAGCCCAGAGCCCTTATCGCTGCCCAGCACAGAGCCCTCATTGCTGCTGGTCCCGTCCAACACAGAGCCCTCATCGCTGCCCAGCACAGAGCCCTCATCGCTGCTGGTCCCGTCCAGCCCAGAGCCCTCATCGCTGCTCAGCACAGAGCCCTCATCGCTGCTGGTCCCGTCCAGCCCAGAGCCCTCATCGCTGCTGGTCCCGTCCAGCCCAGAGCCCTCATCGCTGCTGGTCCCGTCCAGCCCAGAGCCCTCATCGCTGCTCAGCACAGAGCCCTCATCGCTGCTGGTCCCGTCCAGCCCAGAGCCCTTATCGCTGCCCACCACAGAGCCCTCATTGCTGCTGGTCCCGTCCAACACAGAGCCCTCATCGCTGCCCAGCACAGAGCCCTCATCGCTGCTGGTCCCGTCCAGCCCAGAGCCCTCATCGCTGCTCAGCACAGAGCCCTCATCGCTGCTGGTCCCGTCCAGCCCAGAGCCCTCATCGCTGCTGGTCCCGTCCAGCCCAGAGCCCTCATCGCTGCTGGTCCCGTCCAGCCCAGAGCCCTCATCGCTGCTGGTCCCGTCCAGCCCAGAGCCCTCATTGCTGCTCAGCACAGAGCCCTCATCGCTGCTGGTCCTATCCAGCCCAGAGCCCTCATTGCTGCCCAGCACAGAGCCCTCATCGCTGCTGGTCCCGTCCAGCCCAGAGCCCTCATCGCTGCCCAGCACAGAGCCCTCATCGCTGCTGGTCCCGTCCAGCCCAGAGCCCTCATCGCTGCTCAGCACAGAGCCCTCATCGCTGCTGGTCCCGTCCAGCCCAGAGCCCTCATCACTGCTGGTCCCGTCCAGCCTAGAGCCCTCATCGCTGCTCAGCACAGAACCCTCATCGCTGCTGGTCCTATCCAGCCCAGAGCCCTCATCGCTGCTCAGCACAGAGCCCTCATCGCTGCTGGTCCTATCCAGCCCAGAGCCCTCATCGCTGCTCAGCACAGAGCCCTCATCGCTGCTGGTCCTATCCAGCCCAGAGCCCTTATCACTGCCCAGCACAGAGCCCTCATCGCTGCTGGTCCTATCCAGCCCAGAGCCCTCATCGCTGCTCAGCACAGAGCCCTCATCGCTGCTGGTCCCGTCCAGCCCTCATCGCTGCTCAGCACAGAGCCCTCATCGCTGCTGGTCCTATCGAGCCCAGAGCCCTCATCGCTGCTCAGCACAGAGCCCTCATCGGTGCTAGTCCTCTCCAGCCAAGAGCCCTCATCGCTGCTGGTCCCGTCCAGCCCAGAGCCCTCATCGCTGCTCAGCACAGAGCCCTCATCGCTGCTGGTCCCGTCCAGCCCAGAGCCCTTATCGCTGCCCAGCACAGAGCCCTCATCGCTGCCCAGCACAGAGCCCTCATCGCTGCTGGTCCCGTCCAGCCCAGAGCCCTCATCGCTGCTGGTCCCGTCCAGCCCAGAGCCCTCATCGCTGCTGGTCCCGTCCAGCCCAAAGCCTTCATCGCTGCTCAGCACTTAGCCCTCATCGCTGCTGGTCCCGTCCAGCCCAGAGCCCTTATCGCTGCTGGTCCCGTGCAGCACAGAGCCCTCATCGCTGCTGGTCCCATCCAGCCCAGAGCCCTCATCGCTGCTGGTCCCGTGCAGCCCAGAGCCATCATCGCTGCTCAGCCCAGAGCCCTCATCGCTGCTCAGCACAGAGCCCTCATCGCTGCTGGTCCCGTCCAGCCCAGAGCCCTCATCGCTGCTGGTCCCGTGCAGCCCAGAGCCATCATCGCTGCTCAGCACAGAGCCCTCATCGCTGCTCAGCACAGAGCCCTCATCGCTGCCCAGCCCAGAGCCCTTATCGCTGCCCAGGACAGAGCCCTCATTGCTGCTGGTCCCGTCCAGCACAGAGCCCTCATCGCTGCTCAGCACAGAGCCCTCATCGCTGTTGGTCCCGTCCCGTCCAGCCCAGAGCCCTTATCGCTGCCCAGCACAGAGCCCTCATTGCTGCTGGTCCCGTCCAGCACAGAGCCCTCATCGCTGCTGGTCCTATCCAGCCCAGAGCCCTCATCGCTGCTGGTCCCGTCCAGCCCAGAGCCCTCATCGCTGCTCAGCACAGAGCCCTCATCGCTGCTGGTCCTATCCAGCCCAGAGCCCTCATCGCTGCTCAGCACAGAGCCCTCATCGCTGCTGGTCCCGTCCAGCCCAGAGCCCTCATCGCTGCTGGTCCCGTCCAGCCCAAAGCCCTCATCGCTACTCAGCACAGAGCCCTCATCGCTGCTGGTCCTATCCAGCCCAGAGCCCTTATCGCTGCCCAGCACAGAGCCCTCATTGCTGCTGGTCCCGTCCAGCACAGAGCCCTCATCGCTGCCCAGCACAGAGCCCTCATCGCTGCTGTTCCCGTCCAGCCCAGAGCCCTCATCGCTGCTCAGCACAGAGCCCAGAGCCCTCATCGCTGCTCAGCACAGAGCCCTCATCGCTGCTGGTCATATCCACCCCAGAGCCCTCATCGCTGCTCAGCACAGAGCCCTCATCGCTGCTGGTCCCATCCAGCCCAGAGCCCTTATCGCTGCCCAGCACAGAGCCCTCATTGCTGCTGGTCCCGTCCAGCACAGAGCCCTCATTGCTGCCCAGCACAGAGCCCTCATCGCTGCTGGTCCCGTCCAGCCCAGAGCCCTCATCGCTGCTCAGCACAGAGCCCTCATCGCTGCTGGTCCCGTCCAGCCCAGAGCCCTCATCGCTGCTGGTCCCGTCCAGCCCAGAGCCCTCATCGCTGCTCAGCACAGAACCCTCATCGCTGCTGGTCCTATCCAGCCCAGAGCCCTCATCGCTGCTCAGCACAGAGCCCTCATCGCTGCTGGTCCCGTCCAGCCCAGAGCCCTCATCGCTGCTCAGCACAGAGCCCTCATCGCTGCTGGTCCTATCCAGCCCAGAGCCCTCATCGCTGCTCAGCACAGAGCCCTCATCGTTGCTGGTCCTATCCAGCCCAGAGCCCTCATCGCTGCCCAACACAGAGCCCTCATCGCTGCTGGTCCCTTCCAGCCCAGAGCCCTCATCGCTGCTCAGCACAGAGCCCTCATCGCTGCTGGTCCTATCCAGCCCAGAGCCCTCATCGCTGCTCAGCACAGAGCCCTCATCGCTGCTGGTCCCGTCCAGCCCAGAGCCCTCATCGCTGCTGGTCCCGTCCAGCCCAGAGCCCTCATCGCTGCTCAGCACAGAGCCCTCATCGCTGCTGGTCCCGTCCAGCCTAGAGCCCTCATCGCTGCTCAGCACAGAGCCCTCATCGCTGCTGGTCCTATCCAGCCCAGAGCCCTCATCGCTGCTCAGCACAGAGCCCTCATCGCTGCTGGTCCTATCCAGCCCAGAGCCCTCATCGCTGCCCAACACAGAGTCCTCATCGCTGCTGGTCCCGTCCAGCCCTGCCGAGCCTGCGCACCTCGTCCCGTCTGCCCAGCCAGAGACTGAGCCTGTCCCGGTCCCAGTTCCTGTCCCAGAGCCTGTTCCAGAGCCTATCCCAGAGGCTTGTCTTGACGCCGTCATTCTCCCCAATAATTTTTTTGGGGGGGGCCATACGTCTCTGCCGTGGCCATCTGAATGGTCGTCTCCGCCACGGCCACTGGAAAAGTTCTCTCCGCCACGGCCACCCGAAGAGTCTTCTCCGCCACGGCCACTGGAATAGTCCTCTCCGCCACGGCCACCCGAAGAGTCTTCTCCGCCGCGGCCACCAGAAATGTCCTCTCCGCCACGGCCACCGGAAAAGTCCTCTCCGCCACGGCCACCCGAAGGGTATTCTCCGCCCCGGCCACCGGAAAAGTCCTCTCCGCCGTGGCCACCCGAAGGGTCGTCTCCGCCCCGGCCACCGGAAAAGTCCTCTCCGCCGTGGCCACCCGAAGGGTCTTCTCCGCCACGGCCACCAGAAAAGTCCTCTCCGCCACGGCCACCGGAAGGGTCGTCTCCGCCACGGCCGCCTGAAGGATCATCTCCACCACGGCCACCCGAAGGGTCTTCTCCGCCACAGCCACCAGAAGGATCGTCTCCGCCACGGCCACCCAAGGGACTATCAGCTCCGCCCTGGACGCCCGAGGGTCCATAAGCTCCGCCCTGGACGTCCGAGGGTCTGCCAGCTCCACCTTGGTCATCGAGGCCATCCTGGAGTCCATCTGCCTTCACCCTGGTCACCCTCCTGTCCCGGACTCCATGATGCCCACCCCCCCTCCAAGGTTTTGCCTTCTTCGGCGCGGGTCGCGCCTAGTGGGACAGGGGGGTTATGTCACGTTTTCATGGACTTTCAGTTTGTTTTCACCTTCATCACTGTCTTCACCTGTTTAGTTAATTATTATTGTCATCATTAGTTCAGTGCCTTTGCCTGTGTTTAGTTATTATCTCATCATCATTATTCTCATCACCTGTTGTATTCTCATTATCACTGTGTATTTAGTTTCCTTGTCTTCACTCAGTCACGGCCGGTTATTGTTTGAGCACACGCTCTCTGTTTGTTGGATTTTTGCCTTTTGGAAATAGAGCTATATTTTTGTATCCTCGTTTGATCTTCGCCTTCATCAACTATCACCGACGTTACAAATAGAACACTTGAATAAACTTATTTTCCATGCTTATTTTATTTACTCTATAAGTTATTCCACCCGAAAGTTTGTTACTATATAAAGTTGAACATGTTATTTTATAAGACGGTGTGTAATATTATTATTTTTTTAAAGTATTTAATAAGCTACTGAATCAAAATAATAAACACAAATACAAGCCAAGAATACTTAGAATACTTAATTATACTTTTAAGTATATCTCGATCAACAAGTATAGGCCAAATATACTTAGACTTTTCTCTCAGTATAAGTCAAGTATACTTAAGTGGAATTTGAAGTTTATTTCTGAGAAGTACATAAAGTATATTTCTAAGAAGTATATAAAAAGTAGACTGAAAGTATACTCTCTTATTTTTAGTTTAAAAGAAGTATACTAATAGCACACTTGAATAAACTTCTTTTTGGTAAGGGTAGTCTAGAGCAGCTCCGTATCAGTGTGACGCTCAGTTCTGGTGCTGGGATGACATACTAATGAGATGATTTTTTTAATTCATCATAGCAGTGGTGTGAGTTACACTAGCTGTATGATTATTTTGCTTGATTATTATGATTATTTTGCATCAGACAACAGACTGTACAAGACCGGTCATTTGTATCAAAACTCAACCTGACTCAACAAACCTGACTAAAGAGCTTATTTTGTAGATAATATGTGTGATGATAAACCAGTCTGTGAGAGCCAGTGCAAACCACTGAAGCGAGAGACTGATGATGTGTGACAGTGATCATGTGATCATGAACCTTGTGTAGGAGCTGCTGCTGTAGTTCGGCTTGATGTCTTCTCAGAGTTTGAGCTTCTGACTGGAATCAGTGTTGGTGAAGCGACTGGATCTGCAGAAGATGAATGTTCAGACGCATCACCTGTAGGACATTAACATCATATGTTCATATCGATCATGACCTGCAGTTTGTGTTCATCATCACAGTTTACAGTGGCAGTAGTTGAGCAGAGACTGTACTGTATTACTGTATAACTGTGTTACTGTATAATTTATTCCTGGTTTATATGAGAGTGAAACACAGTTGAGCTTCTGCAAATAAACCTTCAGCTTGAATGAAGGACATAAGCCTTATAATTCCTAAAGCCGACCTCCTACATGGGTCATACTAGGCTTTAATACACTCGTCTGATTTATGCAATATATCATGTATGACCCATGTAGGAGGCCAATATTGGGGATTATAAGGATTGTTATGCAGTTTATGACTTTGACCACTAATATTTTAGAACTCCAAAACGTATGAAGCCATCAGAAAGAGTAGAGCCAATCTGTGGAAGTTTTCACAAATCTGTCAGAAAATAGTGTTTTCTCACCTGAATACTTGACAGTGTATCTGACTGAGGTCTCCAGTTGATTTCTGTGAGTAAGCTGACATCTCCACTCTCTGTTGTCATCTTCATTCAGGAGTGTTGTAGTCAGAGTGATGATACAGGGATCTGGAGCTGATGATGATAATATCTGATATCTGGAGTCTGTCTTCAGATCAACACCAGCCTGATTCACCCACAACAGCTCAACTCCCTTATTACTGACCCAATAATCACAGGAGTATCCAGCATATGAATACAACCGACAGGAGAGAGTCACAGAGCGGCCTGGACTGATCTCAGTCTGTGATGATGAAGATGATGATGATGATGATGATGGAGACACTGAAACTGAACACAAGACACAAATCACAGACTCTTCAATCATCATCTGAGTTTAAAGGGAGAATCTGCGCTTTTTAAATTGACCACATAATCATAAACTTACCATGAAGAACACGCAGATAAACATCAGCATCAGGTCCTTGTTGTTTGTCATTCACATATTGTCTGCATCTGTATATTCCATAATCTTCTTCTGTGACGTTCTTGATGTTCAGAGAGCAGTCAGACTCCAGACTCAGTCTCTCATGTCTCTCTGTGTCAGTAGGCCTTCTTTATCCCTCCAGTAATCAGTTCAACATTTTTCATTGAACGTCTTTTATAGACCCATGTAGTTGATTTGCAGTCAGAAAGAGCTTTATTACAGGACAGAGAGACATTTTCACCAGAACTGATGAACACACGATCCACTCCACTGGTTCCTGAAACACAGTATATCTCAGTGATCATTATTATATATATTAATAAATGAAACATAAACCCCACCAGCATACAAAGCAGAAGATTCAAATCATACAGTCTTTTTCCGCTGTTTGATAGCTAATGCATTCATTAACATTTATAGATAAACCAAATCAAACGTCTCTAAGATGGAATAAGAAATACTCTGACTTTGAAACAAATTTAAATAATATAATATCATATCTTGAACTTTTGATTTCAGCTTTGTCATAAACATTACTGAAATTCGGGATCGGGAGAGACTAGTGTTGCACGGTGTACCGATACTTCAAAAGTATCGCGATACTCGGAAATTAAAAACGTCAAGATACCTAAATTTATCAGTATCGATACTTAAAAAGAACAACAACAAAAAAAACGCCTCCCTATGGACGTCTGTGTTTTTTTTCATGACGCACGCAGCAAAGAACCTGCCGCTGTCAGTGTCATGTGACAAAACACTACAGCGAGATGGCTGCATGTGCGAGCACAAGTGGTCCACGACTCGTAGAAAAAGATGACGGGAGGAGTGACATATGGAAGTACGTTGCCTACCTTGCTCTTTTGCACGGTGCACCGATACTTCAAAAGTAAATCGGAAATGAAAAACGTCACGATTCCTTAATTTATTAGTATCCATACTTCTAAGAATGACCGCGTTCCAGATTTGTAAGGCCGGCGACACACTGGCTGCGTGTCGTGTCCGTTTTTATTTCGGCTCCCATGTTAACTGCCTGTGACACACGCGTCTGGGCGCAGCTCGAGACGCGCGGAAAACGCGTACATGCTATAAATAGAACCGACGCCTATTTTTCACCCGTCACGCAAGCGTGTTGGAAGCGTTTCCAGGCAAAATAGAATAGGAAAAGATGTTTCTATGTCATTTTGACACGAATACATATTAATAAATGACATTTTGATGTTTGAAAGTTTTGACATAAATACAATATAAATGTAATTTAAAAAAATATTATCGATTTTCAAATATTGCACCTCTCAATACATAACTAATTATTCTGTAGCCTATTTTGCCGTCAACACTGCTGACCTTGTCTTTGCTGTTATATATTTATGTTTAACATGAAGTACAGGCCTTCCACAACTCTCTCCCCACATGTCAAATATATCACCAATGAGGCTTATCATATGTTACCAATATTAAACATTGTTTAGTATAATCGCTGTTCATATTTTTATTCAAAGTTCAGAATCAAGATAAAGCTCTTTTTTGGCTGGGCAAAAAAAAAAAAAAAAAAAAAAAAAACATTACTGGACGGCACAGGATTAGTTGATCCTCCTCGTCAACCACAGAAATACACTAATAACTGACCTTAAAAGCTCTTTATATGTTCTGTGTATTCCTTTACACCATCAGTACAACAAAACAAAAGATAAAGGTTATTTGTAGCGCAGTCACTGTGTGCTCATACTATGATCTCGATATCAATATTGTTAGAAGCGCTATATAAATGAAGGTGACTTGACTTGACAATATGAGCTCATCCCAGATAGAAATGTTGTTGTTCTATGAATGTTTTGAGAGCATTATGTTTTGTTCTTGTAATGTTTTCTGTAGATAATTGTATTTTTGTTCCCAGAATGTTCTCCTAAAAGGAAGGATACACTCTCTAAATATTCTTACACAGTTTTAGCGGGAAGTTTCCCAGTAGACACCGGACTGAACCATCTTTTCCTCATATGTCTCTAGTTTCCTGTTTACACTCAGTGCATTTGGGGTCAATATGACCCCAAAAATGTATAGAGTGATTGTATTTTTAGGGGTTCAAGCATGAAATGTTGAAACCCTATTGTAATTGTAAGGATTCTTAAATTGCATCGTGCAGGCCAAACCGTAAGGCCTAGAGACTTGAAACCTGGCCAGATGGTAGGCCTCAATTTGGGGACAACCTATCAGAGTATGACCCCGATGTGTAGTCTACACCACTGTGATCCCTGGCTCAAGGCGGACAAAATGGTGGACAAAATCCAATTTCAATTTAAGCAGGGAAAATTTTCTGCTATGTCGAATTTTGTCCAAAACCTGCTTTGAAAAAAGAAGGAAAGACTCAGAAGAATCAGACCCAAAGACTCAAGAGATGAACTAATCATTTCTCTTTCCGGTACAGAACCCATAAGATTTTACGCATGCGCGGTCGTCGCAAAATGAACGAATCACTCTCTGAGACAACTCAGTAGTCCTGAGTCATATTAAAGATTTGTTCAAAATAAACGAATCGTTCGTGACCGACCCATTACTAGAACACATTTTCTTTTACTGTTTTTGCCATAACAAACAGTTCCAGCAGCCAGAGAAAAACTAACATTAAAGGGTAACTCTCGCCAAAATGCTACTTAGGGTCTTTTTGTTAATCTACCCGAGGCGAACTTTCGTTTAAAAGCATAATTGGAATGGAAACGGCACTTTTAAACGTACAGTATGGAATTCGCCGCTAGGGGTCGCTAACCTCTTTACAATAACAAAGGTGTAGTTTGATGACGCAACATTTGCTAAGAATTATGGATCTTGTCGTCAACATCAAGCCGACCGATCTAATAATGTTCATGGATGAGTAAATACATCGATGTTTTTATCATGACTGTGATATGAAGCAGGTCGGGATTGCTAAGAGACAGCTATCAGCTCCACACACGGCGCGAGTCCCGCGGATATAAAAGGAATATGGACATTTCATTCTACCGAACTACACGTGCAGAATTACTACTCACAGGTCAGTTTATTAGACAAATTAAACTTGTGAGGTAACGCAGCGCTGTTTCACACTAACATTACACTATCACACTAAACTGCCTTTTATTTCTAAGATATTAGAAAAAATTGTGAATGCACAGCTTAATGATTTTTTAACGAGAAATAACATTTCCGATAGATTCCAGTCAGGTTTTAGAGCTGGCCATAGTACAGAATCTGCTCTTTTGAGGGTCTCTAATGATATCCTGCGAGGTGTTGACTCTGGAAACCGTGTTGTTTTGCTCTTGTTAGATCTTACAGCGGCATTCGATACAGTTGATCATAACATTCTCATTGATCGCCTTAGGGATCAGGTTGGTATTCAGGGCTTAGCCCTGAAATGGTTCTCTTCCTATTTGAAGAATAGGACTTTTTCAGTCAATTTAGGGGATTATTTTTCTTCCGTTGCACCTCTTGTGTGTGGGGTTCCACAGGGCTCTATACTGGGACCAATTTTATTTTCCCTTTATATGCTCCCTCTAGGTTTGATTTTTGAGAAATTTGGGATTCAGTATCATCTGTATGCGGATGATTCTCAAATTTATTTACCACTTAAACATGGGCATAAATTTGCCATTCAGTCTCTTCAGGCATGTCTGGCCGAAGTTAAGTGTTGGCTTGCGAATAACTTTCTCCAATTAAATGAGGATAAGACCGAGATGATTTTATTTGGAAATAAGGGGTGTGTGGATGATGACTGCCTGGGGTTGTTTCCTGGGAAAAAAATGTCTAGCGTGAGGAACCTTGGTGTCATTTTTGACTCGGAGCTTAAATTTGACCGGCAAATCAATGCTGTCGTTAAGAATAGTTTCTTCCATCTTAGATCAATATCTAAATTGAAATCTATCCTTTCTTTTGACGATATGGAGAAGGTTGTTCATGCCTTTGTGTCATCCCGTTTGGATTATTGCAATGTGTTGTATTTGGGTGTGAGTCAGGCTTCTCTCTCCCGTTTGCAACTCGTTCAGAACTCAGCTGCTAGACTTTTAACCGGTACTAAGAAGAGAGAGCACATTACTCCAGTGTTAATTAAATTACATTGGTTACCTATACGCTACAGAATTCAATACAAAGCGTTGTTGTATGTGTTTAAGTCTCTGCATGGTATAGCGCCTGAGTATGTTACTGATTTAATCAGCCGCTGTCAATCCAGTAGATCTTTGCGCTCAAATGATCAATTGCTTCTCATGGTTCTGCGATCCCGTTTAAAATGTAAAGGTGATCGGGCATTCTCTGCTGCAGCTCCTAGGCTCTGGAATGACCTTCCTCTGTCTATAAAAACGTGTCCTTCATTGGGTGTTTTTCAGAGTGCGCTCAAAACTTATTTGTTTTCTTTAGCATTTGATAATGCTTTGTAAGTGTGTCATTTGTTTGCATTGTTTTTATGTTTTTGTTTTTATTTTCTCTTTTTATATCTTCTGTACAGCACTTTGGTTCCACTTGTGGTGTTGAAAGTGCTTTATAAATAAAGTTGAGTTGAGTTGAGTTGAGTTGAGTTAAACTGCATTTAAATGTGTTGAAATTTATGTTTCTATGAGTTAGTTTGTCTGTATGAGACTAGCAGTAAGCTAGATCAACATTAGAATAACATTCAGATCATATTCTAACATTTTATCATTGTTGAACTATATAACATTGATTAGTTTTATGTAAATGTGCTCACCTGTTTAATAAAGTACATGTAGGAGCGGTCGAAGTCTCGGACGTGGAGCTCTAGGCATCTCGAAAACACCGCACTGATATTGATTCTCGTTTTAGTTCTCCTTTTTTATCCAAAGTCTGCTTGCCATGGTCCATAATGTTTGACCGAAACAACAACAGCGTGCAGATAGACATTACGAACTACACAGTGGTCCACGTCTGTCGCCTTGGTTACTATCAGAGGGCTCTGGTTGCTATGGCAGTACGAGCGGAAACCAGGGATAACGCGGATATGACGCCACTGACGGCGACAAAATGGAAATAAAGAAACGTGACGTGTCTTCGAATTAAATTACAAATTTCTCCTGGTTTGAAAGTTGTTGGAAACAGTCGGGATAATGTAAGTACACAACTAAAAAAAAATATATAACATAGATATAGTGATTTTTGCTTTTTTTAAAGCAAAAAATTTACATATTGTGCCTTTAAGTTTGATCGTATTTTTGTTTTCAGTCAAATTGCCTTGTGAATGGGAGTGCTTGGGGCACGACTATGATAGCATCAAAAATGGCTATTTTTAAAACACTAAGAAGGCTCGACACAACATGAAACTGTGCTGGAAGTCTCACCAGGGGCTCTACACATGAACTCCAGCATTGAGAACAGTGTTTGTGTACACAGAGTTTACTAAAGAGAAAGATTTTGACCAACTCACTGTAGCTGTGTGTCCGCCGGCATTTTGACAGTCAAAAATAGTAGTTCTTAGGGCTCTCTCTCTTTACTTCCTCTTTTCTTTGTCTCCTACTCTCTCTCTCTCTTTCTTTACTTCCTCTATTCTTTGTCTCCTACTCTCTCTCTCTCTCTTTCTCTCTTTCTCTCTCTCTCTTTACTTCCTCTTTTCTTTGTCTCCTACTCTCTCTCTCTCTTTTTCTTTCTCTCTCTCTCTCTCTATCTATCTCTCAGGAAACATTTACATGCTGGGTAAGATTAATGGTACAAGTTATAATCATCTCATTCATCTAGTTTCTTCCATCATTTATTAAGACATTGGCACTCAAGATGTTATGCTGTTGCACTGATGTCACGTTGAACCTTATGTTCGCGCTAAGTAGATACCGCCAATGCGCTAACAGGGGCAAACAAAACAAGTTCAAAACAAAACGCGTGCTGTACTGTGATTGGTGGCTCGTTTGATCAGTTAAGTTTTTATCCACTCATAAATAAAAAGGAACGACTGATTTTGAAAATGTAGTAGAGTAAAAAGTAAGATATTTGACTTTGAAATGTAGTGGAGTTAAAGTAAAAGTCTCCCCAAATTGAAATACTTCAGGAAAGTACAGATACACAAAAGAGCTACTTAAGTACAGTAACGAATTACATTTACTTTGTTACTGTCCACCACTGGGAATAATACAGTATGATCTGTGTGTATCAATACACAACTCTGAGATCACAACGTGAATGTGTGCAAGAATAAACTGAGCATGTTCAAATGAACTCTTTCCAGACTAATTCCACTAAATGTCTTTAGAGAAAATACAGATTTCTTTACCTGTGAGAAGTGAAGAGAGAATGATCAGTCCCAGCAGACACAGATCACACTTATCAGCCATTTTCTGTTTCTGTCAGTCTTCTTCTTCATTATATATAGTTACAGCTCCTCCTTTAAACATCATCAGCTCCTCCTGTGGTTATTAACTTCCTCTCATCTGACCAACCGAGTGTTTAGTCCTGACTCTATGACACAGCTGAAGAAGCGGTCAGAAAGATCTCTGGTGTAAACTGTGTTGACTCTGTGAAATGAGTGATGGAAATGTCAAATTTCGAATAAAAATCCCTTAATTTGCAGAAATGTCCGATATGGATAACCAAATTAAATGAATTATTTTTGCATAAGTGATTTATAGATAAAAACCACCACTATGGTCAAAGTGTGTACACGTGTGTGTGTGTGTGTGTGTGTGTGTGTGTGTGTGTGTGTGAGAGAGAGAGAGAGAGAGAGAGAGAGAGAGAGAGAGAGAGCAGCAAACTCTGTTCACAAAACCTCATGGCAGTTTCATTGCTTCATCACACCTTCCCAAATGTTTTTCTTGCCCAGCTCCAGTCTCCAGCCCCTTTTCCCTCTGTCCTCATGCCGCAAAGAATGACTGTCCTGGAGTGGCCTAGATCTGGATTAAAGACAATGACCACACATGGGCCATAACTGTCTGACAGGATTCATGCCAGTGCTGACATCAGGCCTGCGTGAGGCCACATTCGGGCCAAGATCGCTTGCTATATGTGTGTGTGTACCATGAAGCTTTTATTAGGCTACTAAGTTTGTGCTTGTGAAACCACAAATTCACCTCCAGAAGTGTGTCATTGACAGATGCGTCAGGATCACACGTCATCTCCACTGTAAAAAAAAACAACCCATGAACTGAAGTAACATGTTTACACCAGTGGCGTAGCCACGAGGGGGCCTGGGTGGGCCTAGGCCCCCTCATTTACATGTCCGGCCCCCTCAGATTTCTGATTGCTTAAAATAAAATAATAAAATATGCATAACCTATGCTGTCATCTTCTTGTGAGAGTTCATGCGGTGACAATGGCAGCGTTGTGCAAAGTACAATATTAGGCGAGTGAAGCGGCTAGGAGACAGAAACGCACATATTTCATCACAGGAATAGCGGTGAGACTTCGACTCAGATCGTCACAATGCGCAATGACTTGTTTTGCAATTGATGAACCGCCTTCACAACCAGTGATGACCACATTTCCTGTATAGCCTATATCTGTTGTGTATGAAGAGTTTGGTTTCAAAACACGATAAATCCATTATGATTAATTTGAGTAATAATGCGTTTTCTTTACCAATAGAGTGGAAAGATGAAAACCACTATTTTTTGTTTCAAACTTTCACATAGCATATTTAGGTTATAATAACATAAAACTTTCAAATCCAGATTTTGATTTTCAAATATTTATTATAAAAAAGGATTAGTTTCCCCCCAAAATGCAATAAATTCATGACAGGTTTTTTTTTTCTCCCAAAATGCAATTAATCCATTGAATCAATATAAAAGTAATTTTTCATATTTTAACTGTTGAAAATACACAACAAAGTAAGTTGATCCACATATGACAGCCTCTGAACTTGGTCAATACTAATCTTATATAACTTACAGGCACTGGACTAAAAATAGCCGACATTAAATCACCATCGCTAAGAAATACCTCCTGAACTTTTTTCACGGCGATCAGCTGTAAAATGGCTTGGTCCTGCTCGGTTTTCGTTGACTTTGAGTAAAACAATTGAAAGTTTTTCAAGAGATCCCCTGGGGTCAAAGTGTCAGCGTGACTGAAGTGTGATGCTGTGTCGTGTGAGAACAAGCAACAGTCTGCATTTTTCCTCCTCCCGCGAGCCTCATCTTTTTAATCTCCTCAAGTAGCCAAAAATGATTAGATTTCGATGGCTTACGTTTCTTCCCCACCGCAGAAACCACCACAGGGTCACCAATGCCGTCAAAATTATTATATATAAAAAATAAAATAAATAAAAAAGTGTGGATCACAAAGTAGAAGGAAAACTAGGATGCCGGGTTTATTAAAAGCGCCGCCGTTACGGTTTACAAAGCGTGGAATGGTGCGCCTTCTGCGCTGTGATTAGTTGAGCGTATCGCATTCTGCAGAGAAAGGGAAAAAGGAAAGGGAGAAAACATGACAGAATAACACGGCGGATATCGCATTTTACGTAAAATTAAAAATTGACTTTTCAACACCGACCAGATAGGCCTACAATACAGATTTTTGCGGGACCTAAATATATAACGTTTGTCGCGTTTTGGAACCAAACTCTTCATATATTTGCTGAGTAAGATGACATCATTGACACTTTTTATAATCGCCCTCGTAGACTCATGTAAAAGATAGTAGCCTAATCGCCGAGCTATGTCGTAGGCTGCTATAGCCTAGGCTATATATATATATATATATATATTAGTTGCCCCCTCATTTTAAGATGGGCCCCCCCCCAAAATAAAATTCTGGCTACGCCCCTGGTTTACACAGCAACATGAAAAAAGATTATTGACCATACAGTACTATAAAATGTTTAAAACATAATCTGAAATAACATATTTTGTCTGTATAATTGCAAATACATGCATAGACCATTAAATGTAATGGCATTATTTGACTGTAAGTTCACGTAACATGTTTAAACCCTTATTTAATAAAACATGTTTTAACTGTAAATGTAAAAACATGGTGTAGCAGTTGTTTAACTAAACATGATTTGAATGTAGAAATAAATGACATGTTGACACCATTACTTCATAAAGCATGTTTTGACTGTAAACTGCAATCATGTTTTAATCATTATTTAACAGAGTTTGACCGTTATTTGAAACAACATGTGTTGACCGTTATTTGAAACAACATGTGTTGACCGTTATTTGAAACAACATGTGTTGACCGTTATTTGAAACAACATGTGTTGACCGTTATTTGAAACATGTGTTGACCGTTATTTGAAACAACATGTGTTGACCGTTATTTGAAAAAATGAACTGTGATGGACCATAATTTTGAAAGGCATGTACAGCATTTTGATTTTGATTATGGCTTACAGATAATTTTATATGTAGTTCATGAAATGTATGTTATATGTCACACAAAAAGTCATTAGAGAAAATCATTTGTATTTTTCCCTCTTTATTTTCTTCTGTTACAGTAGTTTCCATTGTAAATAACAACGATATTAAAAACTTTAAACAGTGCTGCAGTACCATCATCTAAACATTGCTTATATGCTTAAAATACAACATTGACAATTCAAATTAATTTCATTATTGCATCTTCCACAAACTACACTTCGAACAGAACAATGGTCTCCAATTCAATCTCCATGTTGCCTTTAAAAAATAAGAGAGAAAATGGTTATATATCATACATCACACATCTATATTCATTATCATGTCTGATCATGTTACTCTTTTTAGATGTTCTACCAGAAAGACTCGGGAGATAAAATGATATAACAAGAGTAAATTTATTAATAGCTCAGCAAGCATAGTCTTTGGCGTAGGCCCCGTCCTTAGCAAGCAATGCGAGGGTAACGGAATCTGCAAATCCCGCCTGAAGATGAAGGCAGGGGCGCAGCCGACCCCCTGGAGGAAAAGGAAGGGACCATCCTGGTGGTGGTGGGGAGGATGGAGGGAAGGGACCATCCTGGTGGTGGTGGGGAGGATGGAGGGAAGGGACCATCCTGGTGGTGGTGGGGAGGATGGAGGGAAGGGAAGGGACCATCCTGGTGGTGGTGGGGAGGATGGAGGGAAGGGACCATCCTGGTGGTGGTTGGAGAGGATGGAGGGAAGGGACCATCCTGGTGGTGGTGGGGAGGATGGAGGGAAGGGACCATCCTGGTGGTGGTTGGAGAGGATGGAGGGAAAGGACCATCCCGGTGGTGGTGGGGAGGATGGAGGGAAGGGACCATCCCGGTGGTGGTGGGGAGGATGGAGGGAAAGGACCATCCTGGTGGTGGTGGGGAGGATGGAGGGAAGGGACCATCCTGGTGGTGGTGGGGAGGATGGAGGGAAGGGACCATCCTGGTGGTGGTTGGAGAGGATGGAGGGAAAGGACCATCCTGGTGGTGGTGGGGAGGATGTAGGGAAGGGACCATCCTGGTGGTGGTTGGAGAGGATGGAGGGAAGGGACCATCCTGGTGGTGGTTGGAGAGGATGGAGGGAAAGGACCATCCTGGTGCTGGTGGGGAGGATGGAGGGAAGGGACCATCCTGGTGGTGGTGGGGAGGATGGAAGGAAGGGACCATCCTGGTGGTGGTGGGGAGGATGGAGGGAAAGGACCATCTTGGAGGTGGTTGGGGAGGATGGAGGGAAGGGACCATCCTGGTGGTGGTGGGGAGGATGGAGGGAAGGGACCATCCTGGTGGTGGTGTGGAGAGGATGGAGGGAAAGGACCATCCTGGTGGTGGTGGGGAGGATGGAAGGGACCATCCTGGTGGTGGTGTGGAGGATGGAGGGAAGGGACCATCCTGGTGGTGGTGGGAGGATGGAGGGAAAGGACCATCTTGGAGGTGGTTGGGGAGGATGGAGGGAAGGGACCATCCTGGTGGTGGTGTGGAGGATGGAGGGAAAGGACCATCCTGGTGGTGGTGGGGAGGATGGAGGGAAGGGACCATCCTGGTGGTGGTGGGGAGGATGGAGGGAAAGGACCATCTTGGAGGTGGTTGGGGAGGATGTTTGTAATTGGCGCCGTCACTATCTGGGAACTCAGACGGATGTAAGTACCATTCTTTTATACTGAGAGTGTTAACACATGATTGGTTAGAAGGGAGTTAATTCATGACGCGCTGATTGAGTCTTCCTGGCAGAACTTAACGCTAAGCTTACATTTTCAGTGTTCATCCAAACACAGTGGATAAAATACTCCTATACTTCAGTCACATGTAACACATGTAAACACACAGTCCTATATAAACAACAAGGTGTGTTAAGAAACAATGTGATACCACAAGTGTGGTCCCTGAGCACACACACACAACATGTGTCATCTTTAACACATCTCTTTGTAAAGTGTATAATCTGGCCGGCCTGACTCTGGATATAGCAGCTTTATTGATAGACTATTATTAGTGTAAATCTGGACCTGTGTTAAACAGTACGGGGACGCATTGCTGCCACATACATATTATTTTTCCACTCAGTTATGTCGTAATGACGAGATATTTTGACACTAAAACGACAAATGTTCTAGGCCTTATATAAGGACATGTGTAGTCATGTACAAAATATGCCTTTATCCACATAACATTTATATAGCCTATCATGTCTTTATGTTACGACCCTCCTATGACTCATACCTGTCTAACACATGTAACCATCTCAGACACACATCAACATATAACACTGAGTGAGATCGAGAGAAAACACGAGAGACCACTGAATATGAGTTTAATTAATATATAATGAATAAATATATACCATAACAAAAACCCATCCACAAAGGGGGAAACGGATTGTGCCAAACAAACGAAAGTAATATAAGCAAAAAGGTTATCTAACACATGTAACTTCTAACACTAAGATAAAAAAAACTAAACTAAACTACACTAGTTTAAAACTAAACTACACTAACTAATAAACTAAGCCCTAACTAGTGTTTTTATACAGACAAATTTAACTACGTGTGTACAATGTATGTCACGTGACAATCTCACCCACCTATCCCCTTCTCCTTTGCAGACCGCAACGCTCACAAATGAGAAGGTTTTGGACGCAGCCAAAACAAGGAACGATGAACATACATGTGAACAACGTAATGAAGATAAAACACACAAACAGTTTCTCCAACAAAAATGTCTTGTGTATAAAGCTCAATCTCCAACCTCTCTTAAGATAAAGGTTCTCTAATACCCTAAAAGGCTTTCAATCGCAAAGCAAAACTAAGACAAAGATCGTATCGCAAAACAAAGGTTCATAACAGAGGTTCTCTTTACAAAAGGTTCTCTCAATACAAAGGTTCTCTCTAGTCACACGTCGTCTTCTTCTAAGATTTAATGGCGGTCGGCAAACCAACTTAAAAGGTGCATTCCCCCCACCTACTGAAGTGGAGTGTGAAGCGGAAGTTTAAGCTAGATCTACGCTTTCAAAAAAACATAAGAGTTTACACAGAAGGGAGTTTTACATCCTATTAAATAATCCTGGTTCCTTTAAAAATATAAATAACTCATGATAAATTCTTGATTGTTTGGTGCCTTCTCTTAGGAGAACCTGAAGTGTCAGCTCATTGATTTCTATATTTCTTAAAGCGTGTCTTTAAAGTGGGACCGCTCTCTTTCATAGGCTTCACACTCTATAAGCACATGTTCAACAGTTTCAGCTAACCCACATTTATCTCTTCCTCGATTAACAAGCGAAACAGTTGTGCCAAAATTCTGAAAACAAATACAACACAATCTACAAACAAATAATGACCCTCATGCGCAGACAAATCACTTTGCATTCATTCAAATTCTGGTTGTCAAGTACAAGTCACTGATTTCTATTTGTGAATCATGAAGAGTCTGTTTGTGGATTTTAAATCTATTTGTAGATCGCATTTTACATTTGCGGATCATGAGGAGTTTGTTTGCAGATTTGGAATCTATTTACAGATTGTGTTTTACATTTGCAGATTATGAGGAGTTTGTTTGCAGATTTAAAATTTATTTGTAGATCTTGTTTGTGTTTACAAATTGTAATATGCATTTTTGACTCAGAGTCTCTTCATTTTCAATGATTATGGCATTATTTTGTCACAACAGCGAAAAAATAGTGTCAGAATTCTGAAAACAAATGTGACACAATCTACAAACAGAACATGATCTTCACCTGCAAACAAGTCACTTTACATTCATCCAAATTCTGGTTTTCAAGTACAAGTCACTGATATCTATTTATGAATCAGGATGTGTTTATTTGTGGATTTTTAATCTTTTTGTAGATCATGCTTTATATTTGTGGATCACAAAGAGTTTGTTTGAGGACTTTGTATCTATTTGTAGATCTTGTTTTACATTTGAGGATCATGAGGACTTTGTTTGCGGATTTGTAATCTATTTGTAGATTGTGCTTTGTATTTACAAGTTGTAATATCTATTTGTGACTTTTAGTCTGTCCATTTTCAATGGTAGAGACCGTATCACTGAGAAATCCTTCACCATTTCAACTATTTCACCAACGTCTGTTTTTGCATTTTTTGACACCAGTGACACACAGAGATCCGTTACAAATGTCCATATAGCGAGTATCTCTATGACTCCGAATTCGTCACTACATGCACTCAACACATCCAGAACTTTTCTGAGGATCACGCCGATCGGCTCTTTGCCGGTAAAAAACATGGGCGTTACATCGGTCCATGACTTTATCAAGCCTCTTACGACATCCATTTCATTTTTGAGATTTGTCACAAGTTTGCTATCCTGCGCACAATCGTTTTTCATACCACACGCAGCGTCGATAATCCTGTGCATCAAGCCAACCATCTGGCCTCTAAAATGATCTTTAAACATACTGTCTAGCATGTCTCTTAAACGACAGTCTTTGCCCGTGGCGCACTCACATGCCGGATGATACTTGTGCCCCACATCGCCAGAACTGGACGGGGAGTCGCTCTCCATCAGGTTTTGTGTCGCCATTTTTTCAACTTTTCAAATTTTTTCAAATTTTTCTGGAATGTTCCTGGAATCTCCTGAGTCCTTGCGGGACAATTATCCAAGCCTTGTGTTTTTGGGTCGGAAGTTTGCGTCAGGTTCAGGCAAACAGGACTTTCAACTTTTGTTGCAGTAGCACAGCAGTCCGCGGCTAGTAGAGCTAGAGTAGAGCTAGACCGTGCGATGTCCTGAAATATTTATCAGGTTGTCTAGGATGCACGGGGGCTGTCATCAGGAAAGCCGTAAATAACTATGTAAATTAAAGCCACATTGCATCAGAAGTAGCGTCATGGAAAAGTTATGCATATGCCACCAGAGAGAAGTTTATTATTTTCACTCAATCCAGTAACAAAATCTGATTAAACATATGCACGGTTGAATTGTTCACCATAAGTTCTGTAACACACATTTAGAAAGTAGCTAGGATGCGCATACTTTAAGTTAATGTACTTTAAGAATAATTTTGCGCAGGCTTTAAGTTAATTTGACCAACAAGATGTTAAAGTTCATAGACCTTTAGAGTATTGAGTGAAAATTAAAACGTGATAAATATCGCATCATTACCGAATTCATAACTTCAATATAACTTCAATAGTTATCAAGCACCAGCTGATTTAAGTTTTTCTTCAAACAAAAGTAATTTTCTGATAAATCATCGTACACCTACACGTGTTTTGTTGTATGCAGATTTTGAGGGTCGCTTATAGAAAGAGGCATCCTTGTCTTTATTTTTAAAAACAGAACCAGAGAACAGAGAACACGAAGCCTACGCTGCAAGCCTGTGTCTGCAAGAGACTGTTGCTTTCTTTGCTTAATACCAGACAGTATTCACCATGAGTTTTTCAATCCCGGGAATCAAATACGGTTTTAATGATGATTAACATTAGCCTGGCAAGCCAGACGTACATCAAGATGTTTAGTCTGGAAACTCACCATAGACACGGTCAATCTGATGGGCGGGATAAACGGCTGTCTTTCAAATTCCCTCTGCACGCAATAGGACAGCGCTTCAACCAAACCAGAGCGTTCTCCCACCAGCGGAGCTTAGTTGATAGATTCAACTTTTAAATCTGGCCGACAAAACTACGAACACATCTTCCTTTTTTTAAGAATGACTTAAGTGCCGTTCTTTGTTCTTTTCTCAAAGAAAAACTTAACTCCAACTCCTCCAGAGTTGCGGCCAAAGCCGATTCGAAAGACCGCTGTTCTCCATCCGCAGCAGCCATTCTTTGTTTTCAAGTGGCAGGTAACCGTCGCAACTCTGTCGTCATATGTTAAGCCCGCCCCCGCCTACTCTATACACGACGTGATTGGCCTGACCCAATTTAGGTTTTTGCAGCAAAAAGGTCTATTGAGAGTGTCTAGACCCACCCTGGCTGCAAAATAATTTTGCTGCCGCTAGGGTGCGTCTAGATTTCTAGGCTAGATTAACATATTAAACTGTAATATTAACCGCAATAGCACACGTGTGTGTAAAAGTACTTAGCAAACAGCTCATCACTGCATCATGGCTAAGGCCACACTTAATAAATATTTAATTTAATGGCTCTAGATTTCTTTTTATTTAATTTTTGTATTAGAGAAATTAGAGAAATTAGTATTATTTTGCTTTAAGGGAATTATGATTTTATCTGCTTATTTGTAAATTTCTGTGCATTTATTTTGTTTATTTTATATTATTTACCCAGAACAGTGCTGCGTTGTCTCTTTATGCGTGCATTAAAGATCAAAGAGTGACAAAGCCAATAATTATTCATTACTAAAGTGCACCCTATATGGGTTTGACAATGTATTACATTTTATATTTTTGTGTGTGTTTAAGTTTATTTTCATTATTTCCTTATGGTAAATGTGATTTCATAATCATAAACATATTATGTTTCTTGAGTTATGTATATAAATATATATTTGTTCTGGAAAATATGCAGTTGTTCTGTGATGAGTATGCCTTTAGTAGGAAGCACTTCTGTATTGTAGTCAACCACACTTGAAACCCCATATAAAGACACTTGAAATAATCATTGTAACCATATATAAAGGAAGTGGTTTAGAAAGAAGAACACTGCAATAGTTGTTGTAAAGTGGTTTATTGAGAAAATGGTTTATAAAGAAGAAAACACCACACTTAATGTTTCAAGCATTTATTAAGCAAATGGCATAGTAGAGTGAAACTGACCATGTATTAGAAAGAGCTTTGCTACACATTGAGAAACTAATGCACCGTTAGACGAGGCGCAGAAGAGGACACAGAGAAGAAGAGCCTGAAGAAGGAGAATGGAGAGACGAGAGGCTTTAAACAGATCTGAAGGGTTCAAGACTTTGGATTGGACACACTGTCTGTAAAGGACTGATGAATAAAGGAGGATTTCCTAAATGTTTGATGGACTCTAAAACTCTGTAATGAGAAGATCAGGCAGACGCTGACTCTCAAGGACGGCCTCTCCGGTACGTCTCTGATTTGTAAGAAGCTTGAGCTGAACTGACCCCACGGAGAAGTCTTCTGTGATCTAAATATTGTAATATGAAAATTCAGATGCTTATGATTTAGGACAGATTGGACTTACTTTACCTAACCTGAGAATAATCACAATAAGGGTAAAGGTGTTTAGAAATACACACACCAGATAAACATCTGAGACCCAGAATGCAGTGATGTGCTGATGTCCCATTTATTAGTTTTCCCTTCTTTCTTCTGCACTATTGTGACCTGTACCCTAGTGTTGCAGTCAATGAAATGACACTTTGTTGACTCTATGAGTGTTTTTGCCATTCTGTTTACCCCAAGGAGGGTTATTGCTGCTCTTATCCATGCTAGGCCTCATGGATGCGCAGGGAGTTTTTGCACAGAGTAGAACCATACCGCCAATCCAAACTGTGTGCTAATTGTCATTCGTATTTGACGATAGTGGTCCTGACAGAACTGATGTTAACAAGCAGAAAATCACAAATTTTACATCACCATTATGGAGATCAGTGTTTGCTTTAGTTGGGCTCTTGACCCTTACATTTTTTACTTTAGATTTAGTTTGGCTGCTGTAATTCAGTTATAACAGTGTAGTGCCTCTCTAGCGTGTTTGGCCGTAATGAGAGGTGGCTATCCTGAGTTCTTTAAATATCCAATCAATCAAATAAGTGAGGTTTCACTAATAAACTTATCAGTGTTTAACTTGTGAAGTGCTAAGTGAAAAACTAAAAACTAAGTGAAGTGAATACGAGTCCTTGTTGAACACTTTCACTAAACTGGTGCATTACATTAACATTAACCGTGTTCCTCTTTCAGCAAACCACACGCTCTCTCACTTCTTCGACGTTCTCTCCCACTTCCTTGTCCTTTGACCTCAACTGTGATTGGCTCATACGCAAAACTTTCAGAAATAAAATAAATCCACAAAAACATTTGTGTAACTCTTACTTCCTATTCTTACAGGCATATTTAAAGCATTTTCACAAATATTATTACGCAACAAATATTTTACATTTTAAATGCTGTATGCACTAAACCATGAACATTACACAATATGCATTTCTCTCATTGAGAAAAAAATCATAACTTAATGAATCTTAACTGTTTTAACCTTAAATTATATTTATTAAACTATGAAATTATGTATTCAAACTTGTATACCTTATACTAATGATTATATTTCAACAGGGTTTCAACTGCCAGATGGACAAATAGAAAAAGTGATCTGATGTTGGTTGTGTTGTAACCATCATTGTTGACCTGAATCACTGAACTCATTTAGAGACTAATCTCTGAGTTAGGTTTACTTTATTGATTATAGCAGCACTGTTCTTGCATAGCCTAATATATATTTGAGCATTTTCAATGTAAACCAATGGATTTTTTTCATTTAGACACACAGATATCAAGAATAAGCCTGTGAATCTCAACAATGGTGACAATTATAAAGCACGTTGCAGTGCATTCTGGGTACCACTAATCAAAACTCAATCATGCTCCCATCATGCATTGCTGCACAAATAAATAATTAGGTTAATTTTCTTGTTAATTTCCTTTATTCTTACTATTTTATTTTATTTCTGCTGTTTTTATGACTTTTTAGTCGCTTGTTTTCTAATGTTCAGAGTCGATCTGTTTATCTGAATATGCTGTTTGTCACTATTGCTGAGATTCATACACTGAATCTTGAGTCTGTGTGTGCCTACATGAAAGGTTTTTATATTTTGCATCAGAATAATTTAAGAAATCCTTTGAATTACATTGAAAATGCTAAAATTATTATACTGCACAAGGCCAGTGCGGCTCTAATCAATAAAGTAAATCTAACTCAGAGATCAGGCTCTAAATGAGTTCAGTGATTCAGGTCAAACAATTATTATGTTAAAATATAACCAACACCATCAGATCACCTTTTCTCTTTGTCCATCTAGCAGTTATAACTGAATTGTAGCCAAACGAAATCTAAAGTTAAAAATGTAAGGGGTCAAGAGCCCAACTAAAGCAAACACTGATCATCATAATGGTGACTCTCCATCAGTGGTTCTGCTCGTTAACATCAGGTGTCTTCAATAATGCTCAATCATCACTCAATTAATCACTTAATTGACTCATTGACTTTAACACTGTTTTAGTGTCACTTATAACACTCCTGAGGCTACGTCTACTTTAATCCGTATACATTTGCCTTTCGTTTATAAACGCTCTCCGTCCACACAGGCGTTTTTTCAGGCGTTTTTGGTCGTTTCAGTGTGGATGAGAAACTAGCCTGAAAACGCTAAATTCACCTTCACTGCGCATGCGTAAAACCCCACAAAACATCACTGATATGATTCAGATGGAAAAATAAATAATGAAGTTATCGCGCAATTCTTCTGACAGGATAATTTCATTTAGTAAAACATCTCACATTCACTGATGCGGTCCAGGTCGCACGCAGTCACCATATGTTTGGTCTAAAACGCTAAAACTGCTCTCATGAACAGCAGATGTGAGTAAATTCTGTCATCTTTAAAGGACTGTGATATGAAGAGTGTGCAATGTAGAATATTTTTAGCAACAGTGTGAAAGTGAACAGCACATAACAGGCACAATACTGGTATAAACATTAATATCTGTTGGTACAATATGCGTCACATGACTAAACTTACGTCATCGTTTTTAAACACCACCGGTTTCTCAGTCCACACTACAGTCCACACTACAGTCCACACTACAACGTGAAAACGGCGTTTTAGTGGACATGGCCTGAGAGTGTGGATTATGTAAACACTGAGCAGTGTTAATTTAACACTGGGGATTTTGCTGTGTGCATTTACCAGAATGATCAGAACTAAATCTGAAAATAAAGTTGCACATAAAACACAAAGGACCTCATATATAAGACGTTTGAGCACAGATTTGATCTTAAAGTGTGTTGTAAGATATTCTGTCCTATGTGCCTCATTCCAGTCCTCAGAATCAGCAGTTGAAAGAACAATGACCCAGCGCTGAGGCAGAAAGTTATCTCTCAACTTTATTGGCACTTTTTTCTGATCATTTATAGTAAAAATATGAGGGGAGTTACGATTCTTTGGTTTGGTGTCTATGAAGGGGGACTTGAGTCTTGTTCACATGGCTAATGCAGAGCCTCTGTTATATTCTGTTCTCCAGCGCTTTAGAGTAACCCTTTCCTCCAGGGTTTGGGCAATAGGGAGTCAGGGAAGATCTTCTTCTGTGAGCGGTCAGTCAGATCTGCATGTGGTGTGTTAGTTTGGCCGTTCCCCCTCCCGAAGCCTTTCTGTGCTCCTAATACATTTCTTTTTCACTATAGATTACATTTGCAGGTGATTTTATGGTGCTGGGAAAACGAGAAGCTCCGTGAAAATGGCCACTTCATATGCTTAAGTTTTAGTATAACTTTTATAGTATAGTTCATATTTATGGATATAATCGTAAATCTGATAATGACCAGTTATTATGTTTGTTGGAGGAAAGGCTTATACACTGGTTATCCACATTTCCTGATTTTGATGTTGTTTTGAATGAATCTATAGACAGATGACAACCTTCAAATGTAAAAACTAATTTAAAATAGTTTAAAACAGATTTGATCTGACTGATATATGGACAGAATGATATTGTGTAAACTTCATAGAGTGACAAGGATGGCTCTACATGTTCTAGGGTTGATTTCTGGCTTGTCTCTGACCATTTTGATAAGAACAATATTTATGTTAATATAAATGTTATTACTGAGAACAGGCGCGCTCAACTCCCAAACCGTTTATGGGTGCGAGTTATACAGAAGTTTTTAATCCTCTCTTAAAACCTACTTTTTTTCTTTAGCTTTTAATACATTGTGAGCTTTTGTCATGGATGTGTGGTTATGTCCTTGTTCTGTATCCTGTGTATTGTTCAGCACTTTGGTCAGCCCTGTTTGCTGTTTTTAAATGTGCTATATAAATAAATACAAACTTGAAACTTGAAACAAACTGATAGTTCTTTTAAACCTGAATATATTGTGTATAAGTATTGTAAGAATTATACATTACATATATATTTATAATACATTAAATAATTATATTACTACATATAATTGTAAGAATTGTAAACTTTAAGCTTAATTTCACTTAAATTTTACATTTACTGAACATCGTGTTACTGCTAATAGTTCATTGACCCATTGTGCGGACAATCCCATCAATCTGAGAGTCATAAAGTCATAAATATGACATTACTTACCATGAGATTAGTGAAAACACAATGATGTAAAATAAAAAGGCGACAGCGACCCGTATTTATACAAGTTAACGTTAGCCTGAAATACGTTAAGGCAAATAACAGTAATCGAACACTAATGAAAAGAACATCAAATAAAACAACATCGCTGTAACTTCATACTCAAGCTACATACATATGTTGGTGTGTTATATACATGTATAAATGCACACACACACACACACAGTCATCAGGATTAGAAACTGAGCAGGAAGAAATACAGGTGTTAATTTCACTCTCGCTGGTTAAATATTAAAGTGAGAGAGAGTGTATCTATGAAAACTGCTGCTTTCATCACAGAATCAGAAGAAAAGAGTCGCTGGGATCCAGTCCGTGATCCAGTCCGAAAACCTGCATATTCTCTCGGTGTTCTAGTGTTTCTGTTCAGACACACACACTGCAGATCATGTTTCACGTTACAGCTCTTCACACACTATAAATGACACAAGCGATGGTGTCAGTCAGAGAAACTCCAGCGACAGGTGAGCGCTGATGTCATCAGTGTGTTCTTCATCATCATCCTCATCATCAGAAGTGGACAGTAACAGAGCACATGTACTGGAGTGTGTGGTGTTCTCTGGTTTACTGCGTGAGTTAAAGCACAGAAACACCCGTGGACTCTTCGTCTGGTCTTTATTCCCCAGCCCAACAGCGCCGCCTCATGGCCAGACACAGTACTGAGGGCTCACACCATGGAGAACATTGTTTTGTTTTTACTACATGATTATCCGACAAGTACTGCACTAAAGTACACTTTTAGAGTATCTGTACTTTACTTGAGTATTATTGTTTTCTGGAAACTTTTTACTGTAACTTCACTACATGTGAAGACAAATATATCGTACTTATTACTGCATTTCTGTCAAGGTCCTTGAGTAGAAAGTACGTCAGTCGGGATCATTTTGGCTGCAGGGGTTACATTTTGGTTGGAAATGAAAGTTGGGTTGACGTCGGGTTGTATCATCATCATCTTCATCATCAGTTGTGGTCATTAAGCGTCAGCTGCTCCTTTAACTCGTCTGTGGTTGTAACTATGATGACGTTACTTACATGATCAGAGACACAGTGGACAGACTTTACCCAGTGGTGTTTAATATCTGTTATAAATGTAGTAAATCTGTTTAATGTCTGTACAGTTTCAGTTGTTATTAGTTAGAGTTGCAGTGGCACCTGTGTGTGTGTGTGTGTTGAAGCCTTGAAGTTTGATGGTTTATAGATGGAGAGTAGGACAGACAGATAGATAGATGGATGGATGGACAAATATTACAATAATACATTTAAATAATATAACAAACACCTTTTCACAACATCAAGTAGTTACTGAACTGATTCAAAGTGAATAACGACACAATTTTCAACCGTAGAGCTGAAACTGAATTCATAATTGATGAACTTTGCAACACCGACACAGTTTTATTGAACTGAACTGAATAACAACAATATTGTCTTCATAGAGCTGCTTTACAACAGAATTAGCCTGTGTGTCATCACTGGTTCTGTCTATTACTGTGACGATCTGTCCTGTGTAAAGCGCTGTCGAAGCGAAGAGTTTCTCAGGGCTCGTCCTGCAGAAACCAGACCTCATTTCTCCGCCCGTAGGGTTTGATTGGCGGGTCGTAGCTGCAGCACAGGTACTGCTTGCGCTGGAAGGGGGCGGAGTCTCCCAGCGTGACCGTCAGACGCGACGCCTCCGCGCGGAACTCGCTCTCTCCTGCGAACCCCCCGAACTGCCTGCAGGGGGAGACAGAGGCACGGTTACAGCAAGAACGATAATAAGAACGATAACTATAACTATATTTACCTCCACACCAACGAACGATAACGTCTTTTTATTCTAAGCATGCGCGCTGTGGTTTCAAAGTAGCGAAAAACAGGTGATTTTATGTACACAATATCCTTAAAAGACGAGAGGAGTCGGGAGAATCCGTCACTCTGATTAGAGTTGTCGTCTTTTGACAAATTGTATTCATACTTTGGAATGAATCAATATGTTGCATTTACACGTCTTTTACCAGCAGATGTCCTCAGCATGCTACGCTTCGAGCGCATCTAAACAGTGAATCGAGCTAGTCTAGTGTAATCCATCTAATCTAACAGTGAATTTACCTGACGAAGTCAATAGTGGAATAAAAACAACGCCTAGTCAACACCTTTATATATATATATATATATATATATATACACAACGCCTTTTTCACTGCAACTTCAAAGGAAGCAATACAATGTTGTCGCTGCATACCTGAGGTAAACTAGCACTGCACACCTGAGGTAAACTAGCACTGCGTTCCTGAGGTAAACTAGCACTGCATACCTGAGGTAAACTAGCGCTGCGTTCCTGAGGTAAACTAGCACTGCATACCTGAGGTAAACTAGCACTGCGTTCCTGAGGTAAGCTAGCGCTGCGTACCTGAGGTAAACTAGCACTGCGTTCCTGAGGTAAACTAGCGCTGCATACCTGAGGTAAACTAGCACTGCACACCTGAGGTAAACTAGCGCTGCGTTCCTGAGGTAAACTAGCACTGCATACCTGAGGTAAACTAGCGCTGCGTTCCTGAGGTAAACTAGCGCTGCATACCTGAGGTAAACTAGCACTGCGTTCCTGAGGTAAGCTAGCGCTGCATACCTGAGGTAAACTAGCACTGCGTTCCTGAGGTAAACTAGCGCTGCATACCTGAGGTAAACTAGCGCTGCGTTCCTGAGGTAAACTAGAGCTGCATACCTGAGGTAAACTAGCGCTGCGTTCCTGAGGTAAACTAGCACTGCGTTCCTGAGGTAAGCTAGCGCTGCGTACCTGAGGTAAACTATACCTCATACCGGTACGGTACCTTTTGACTTTAAACTTGCCACAGTGCGACCCCATCTTAAAAAAACAAGTCTGGACTCTAAATTGTTGGCTAACTTTCGACCTATTTCAAATCTACCTTTTTTATCTAAGATTCTAGAGAAAACTGTTTTAAATCAACTTCAGTCTTATTTGACTATCAATTCTATTCATGAAAAATTTCAATCTGGTTTTAAATCCCGTCACAGTACTGAGACAGCGCTCTTAAGAGTTTTAAATGATATCATGTTAACCACTGACTCTGGGCAGTCTATGGCTCTGGTTTTGTTAGACCTCAGTTCTGCCTTTGATTTGGTTAACCATGACATTCTTATATCACGCCTTGAAACATGTGTTGGTCTTCGTGGCACAGTATTACAGTGGTTTCGGTCGTACCTCTCTGATAGGAGGTATGTTGTCAATATTGGACACCATTCTTCCTCTGAAACGACGTTAAATTCTGGTGTTCCCCAGGGTTCAATTCTTGGTCCTGTACTGTTCTCCCTATATATGCTTCCACTAGGGTGTATTTTTAACAAGTGTGGGGTCTCTTTTCATTTGTATGCAGATGACACCCAGATTTATATCCCTTTGAAGCATGATGATAGGCTGGCATTACAGCCTATCATGGATTGTTTGGAAGAACTAAAACTCTGGCTTGGGACCAACTTCCTAAGCCTGAATGAGAGTAAAACCGAATTTATTATGTTTGGTTCAAATGGACACTATGTACATGATCCTGCATTTGCATCTTTGTCGCTTTATAGTACCACGTGTGTCAGAAACTTGGGTGTTTGGTTTGATATTAATCTTAAATTTGATAAGCAGATAAGTACTGTGATTAAGTCGTGCTTTTATCATCTTCGTCTTCTGTCAAAGGTGAAGCCTTTTCTTTCCCTTAAGAAATTCGAAACGGTCATGCATGCTTTTGTTACATCACGACTGGACTATTGTAACTCATTGTACATCGGTGCTCCACAGGCTTGTGTTGCACGTCTACAGTTGGTTCAGAATGCAGCGGCTCGGCTTCTTTATGGGAAGCGTAAATATGAATCTGTCACGCTGATCTTGATCTCACTACATTGGCTGCCGGTCAAATATAGAATTGATTTTAAAATTCTATTGTTTGTTTTTAAATCCATTCATAATGAGGCACCACAGTATTTGTCAGACCTGCTACACCCTTACGCTCAGTCAAGGTCACTTAGATCAGCTAATTCTGGTCTATTGCAAGTTCCGAGGACTAGATTAAAAAATAGAGGAGATTGTGCCTTTTCTGCCATCGGCCCTAAATTATGGAATAGTCTCCCGGTCCATATCAGAATCGCCCCAACTCTATCGACCTTTAAGTCTACCCTTAAGACTTATTTCTTTTCTTTGGCGTTTAATACATTTTGACTCATTGTTTTATGATTTTACTTTCGTGTGTTATACCCATTCTATAACTGGTGTTTATAAATTGTAAAATGTCTATTTTTACATTTTATTATTACTAGTCTTTTTATTATTTTCTTTTTTCTCTCTCTGTGTGTACAGCACTTTGGTCAACTTCGGTTGTTTTTAAATTGTGCTTTATAAATAAACATTGTATTGTATTGTATTGTAAACTAGCGCTGCGTACCTGACGTAAACTAGCACTGCGTTCCTGAGGTAAGCTAGCGCTGCGTACCTGAGGTAAACTAGCGCTGCACACCTGAGGTAAACTAGTGCGTTCCTGAGGTAAACTAGAGCTGCATACCTGAGGTAAACTAGCGCTGCGTTCCTGAGGTAAACTAGCGCTGCGTACCTGAGGTAAACTAGCGCTGGGTACCTGAGGTAAACTAGCGCTGCACACCTGAGGTAAACTAGTGCGTTCCTGAGGTAAACTAGCGCTGCATACCTGAGGTAAACTAGCGCTGCATACCTGAGGTAAACTAGCGCTGCGTACCTGAGGTAAACTAGCGCTGGGTACCTGAGGTAAACTAGCGCTGCATACCTGAGGTAAACTAGCGCTGCGTTCCTGAGGTAAACTAGCGCTGCATACCTGAGGTAAACTAGCGCTGCGTTCCTGAGGTAAACTAGCGCTGCGTACCTGAGGTAAACTAGCGCTGCGTACCTGAGGTAAACTAGCGCTGCGTACCTGAGGTAAACTAGCGCTGCGTACCTGAGGTAAACTAGAGCTGCATACCTGAGGTAAACTAGCGCTGCGTTCCTGAGGTAAACTAGCGCTGCATACCTGAGGTAAACTAGCACTGCATACCTGAGGTAAAGTAGCGCTGCATCCTGAGGTAAACTAGCGCTGCACACCTGAGGTAAACTAGCGCTGCACACCTGAGGTAAACTAGCGCTGCATACCTGAGATAGTTTTGTTACACTGTTTGCTAGCATGCATAATGTTTTTTAACGTATCCTTGAAAAGGGGGCTTGACTTGTCAAACATTGCTGGATTTTTCTGTAACTCGACGATTAACTTCTCTACAATTTCGTCTGCCATTTTAACTGTGCGAGCCCTTTATATTCGAGTGGATTCTGATTGGCTTGTCAGTGTTTTATCGTTCGACAGCTTGAAAAAAATCATTCTGAAAGCGATCCCAACGCTATCGTCCCTCATGTCTTTCTCGTTATAGTTGTGGTATGAACTCTGCCATTCTTTAATATGGAGAATGATTTTTAGAACTATAGCGCTATCTCTATAGTTATCGTCGTTGGTGTGAACGGGCCTTTAGCTCGTAGCGTCGCCGCTAGAGAACGGCCACTGGACACTGGTGTGTGTGTTTACGCACAGGACGTATACGGTCATCCCGGGCCGGTCCTCGATCCGCAGGGAACTGTCCGTCGGGGTTGGCGGGCTGATCTGGAAGCTTGACGGGATACGCAGAGCGGCGACCAGACGGCGGTTCAGCGAGCCGTCGTCACGAGGAAAGACGGTGAAGATGACGGGGACTGGCGTGTTCATGACCTCACCTGCGCCACAGAGATACACACACCTGCTGAAACTCTACGGACAGCACGACACACGCTCCTCAGGCTCTAGTCAGCACGTACTGACTAACATAAATAAATAGGAGCATTTTGATAAATATATGCAGTATATTACATTAACCTGTAATCCTGTAACCTGTAGTCAATCATTACATGCCTTAAACATGGTTTGTCTGAAAGCTAATTAAAAACACCACAGTGATTTTTGTGGTGATTTTCACCCCAGGGGGATTTTAAATGTTTGTATAAACCTTTTTATTTTAGTGTTAAAATAACTATTTTATTTTGCAAAAGTTGTTAAAAATATATATATGATAGAAACAAGCTTCCACAGAGCGCTGACGCTCCATTGGCTGTGCGTCTGTGTGCAGGGCTCTGATTGGCTCACCTTGTCCGTTGCCGCCGCTCATGTAGGTGAGGAGCCTCCGCTGCAGCTCACCTGACACCTGGTCGAAGCTCCGCCCCTCCAGACTCAAGCACACGTACTTGCACGCATCGTAGCGGCGCACCTCGTAACTCACACCATCCTGATGACACACACACACACACACACACAGACAGACTGTGAGCGGTGAGTCAGTTTTCATGTGTTCAGTTCCAGCAGAAGAAACGCCTTCAGCCACACACACACACACACACACACACACACACACACATCATGTCTCACACATCTACAGAAACAGCCCATAATCTGGAATCCATAGCAACAGTGACACCCCATCCCATAATACTCACACAGTATGCGCTGTAATTATGGTCTGTCTAGGTGTCAGTTGGACTCTGTAATTAATGCTGCTTTGCTAATATTAGCTGATGTGTGTTTAATTATTCATATTTGACTGTGTGTCGCAGGTCTCGCACTCAGCCCTGTGTGTGTGTTGTGTGTGTGTGTGTATGCGTCAGTTGTAATTAAGAGCATTTTAACGACTCAGATCTCATGACTGTGTGACATTTCAGCTCATCTCTGAGATTCATTGTGACGTGACATGAGCACACGCGTGTAAATGACTGCATTAAACATGTAAAAGTCTCCTTCTCAGAAACACCCTATCCAGACACAATGACGTTTACAGTTTTAAATGGAAATTAGCTGAATGTTTAACTGTCATGAACATCCAGACCAAACGATATTTAAAACTTAATCTGCATACATTAAACTACAATTAACTACAACAAATAATAACATGATATACTTACAGCTGTTCTTAATCATTTCAATGAATTATTATTATTATTATTTCACGTATATAATAATATAATACCACAGTGACAGTGAAAAACAATAAAGATCCTTCAACAGGCCTGATTTTCTGTAGGTAAAATATAAAATATCTTTCTTTTGATTTTGGGATGAAATAAGAGCCAGAACATGATCTCAGTTTCATATGGTGACGCTTGTTACTAAAGCTTTTAGTTTTTGTTTTTGTAACACAAAAACTACCCAAACACTGGGTTGTTACGTCTGATCCAGGATCTGTGTTACACAAAAACTACACAAACACTAGGTTGTTACGTCTGATCCAGGAGCTGGGTAACACAAAAACTACCCAAAAACTGTGTTGTTACGTCTGACCCAGGATCTGGGTAACACAAAAACTACCCAAAAACTGTGTTGTTACGTCTGACCCAGGATCTGTGTTATACAAAAACTACCCAAACACTGGGTTGTAACGTCTGACCCAGGATCTGGGTAACACAAAAACTACCCAAACACTGGGTTGTTACGTCTGACCCAGGATCTGTGTTACACAAAAACTACCCAAACACTGGGTTGTAACGTCTGATCCAGGAGCTGGGTAACACAAAAACTACCCAAAAACTGTGTTGTTACGTCTGACCCAGGATCTGGGTAACACAAAAACTACCCAAAAA